>NC_043755.1:21734395-21961895 GCF_902148845.1 Salarias fasciatus
AACCACTGAGTGCCCGCATCTCCATTTCGAAAACAAACTGTTGTGAGTATGAACATACTTTTTTTGTTTTGGACAAAAAAATTTTTAAAAGCCTGGCAGAGGGCCCCTATTGGCTCTTGGGCCCTGGGCACATGCCCACTTTGCCCATGCCGTAATCCGTCTATGCAATACTTCCATGCACTGCTCTGAATTAACAGCATTACCTTCATTCTCCAGATTGGCATGTGCTATTATCTAATAATCTGCACCTCCATGGCTGTTGCAGAACTTCTAGCTATCAACATTTCCATGTTATCATTACTTATTCTGGAGTTCAATCCAGAGGTTCACTCACTTCCACTTCCTGCAGGGCGCTCCCAGCAGGTGTTTCAGATTAACTGGTCCCCCTGTTAACTGGTGACTGACTTCTTTCAGCGTCTCTTTGTTGCTACAGAAAGCAGAAGTTAAAAACCGACACAAGTACGGAGCTGTCCTTCAAAACTCCGTTCAACCGTGTTTACAATAAAGTTTAAATTGCTGTAGCTTTGATCATCTGACACGTGCGGGATGTGACTGTCAAATTAAGAGCAGCTGCACGTGCTCGTCCAGATCCTGCCACGTCACTGAGGGGGCGGGGCTACAACAGCTCACAACTTTATTGAACAAGGGAACAAATTCAAATAACAGGACGGAGAATGAAATAAAGACAAAGGAGCACATCAAATAAGGACTGACACAAGAAACACTTGAAAACAAAAAATAAAAAAGCCGGATTTATTGTCTCAGTCTCAGTCAAACATAGTTTACAGCACATTTGACACAGTGGGACAACTTGGATCCGTCTGGATAAAACTTTTCATGGTGAGTTTGGTTCATTCACTATCAGAATCATCTGGACTTCATGATTGGATGAAATGTAATGTGACTTCCTGCTGTTTGTTCCTTGGAACCATCTCCTGTTTCAGTGAGACGCTGATTAAGATGTTTGGATGAACACCGAAACATCCGACTTCAGTCACTTGTTTCAAATGAACCTACAGGTTTAATGAAGACATGATTTGATGAACGTAAATTAAGCCAGATACATTTGTCAGGTAATTAGTTCTCCCTGTTGGCCACTAGGTGGACACAGCGCTGAGTGGAAAACAGGAAGTAGAGAAACACGAGGGACAGACAGAAGAGAGAAGAGCAAGAGAGGACACGGTACATAGTTTTTTTTGTAACTTTGTTTCGTTATTAAAGTGATTTGTGGTGTGAAACACTAATTTTGAATAAAAGTAGTCCGTTTGCATTGCATTTCTGTATGAGACAGTTAATCTGTGAAATGCCCATTTGCACGTGCACCACTGTGAAGTTTGTTATTCAGATGAAAAGCTTGAATTGAGTTGATTCTGTTGTGTGTGTGTCTGTGTGTATTTTTACAAATTGGAATGTGATATTGAAGTGTTGTCAGATAGGACTTTTGTTTTAAATGAAGTGTATTTAAATGACTGCAGAGATTGAGGTCATGAAAATATATTGAGATTTTTATCTCCTCGTTTTAGTTTTCACGGTGTTTAATGAAGATGTTCATTAGAATGAATTATTTGTTTTCAACAGTATGAACAGCATGGACTCAATGACTAGGAAGCAGTTACATTGAATGTCATCAGTATCAGACAAATTTCATACCAGTTTCCAGACATGTTTCAGCAGGCAGGTGTCACTTGAGAGCTAAAAGCATTTTTCTCCATCAGATCAAACGCAGTGAAAAGTTAATATAGGACTCATTAAAAGGAAACCCTCTGGATCCATTTCAGCATATTTTATTTACATTTCTTCAGAGTTCACATCCGCTCAGAGGATTTTCATATTTTTCTAAATAAAAAGCGGTAACGTTGAAGAAGCACATTTTATTCCTAAAGCTCATTCTGTGGCCAGGGGGACCTTTGGTCAGACTCTGGAGTTCAACACTACTGGAAACCACACTGATTGAAATCTTCTCATTTCTTCTCTGCAGGGTTTCAAAAGGGAACTTTTCCACTCCGCATGAGGAGATCTGCTGGTTTGGGACTCAAGCTGGACTTCCTGAAGGACATCTCCCACAGAGACTTCTGCCTCCGTTCCAGTGGATCTGAACAAAGAGAGAGAAAAACGCAGCAACCGAGAGAAGCACATGAAATCCACTGAACTTTAGTCTCACTGTGGACTTTCTATCCACACCTGTCAAAACAGCTTCCTCCTTCCAGCAGCAGGAGGCTTCGTCAAAGACGTGAATACACTTGATTTACTGTTTATTTGCAACACAACCAGCTTCTACGTCCAATCTGAGTTGATGAAACCCAGCAGCAGCAGCAGGAGGAGGAGACGGGCGACACTGCGGCGAGGAGGTGGAGGGCGCTGGGACGAGCAAGCTGAGACGGACCGCATGGTGAGGAGCGAGGACCAGCCTGTCCTGGACATCCAGGAGGCCTTTGACATGCTGGAGAGGCAGCCGGGAGCGCTCAGTGCCCTCTCACATCATTGCTCCAGTGGATCTGAACAAAGAACGAAAAACAACAGAGAGAAGCACATGAAGTCCACTGAACTTTAGTCTCACTGTGGATTAGAATCCAACCTGTCAGCAGGTCCTGGACCAAGGCGGCTTAGAGCCCGGCTGCTCGAACTCTGCTCTCAGCCGAGTGGCTCCTGCTCCAGGAGTGGACGTCACACCAGAGGACAGCAGACCATCAGGAGTCTCCACAGGAAGGCCCGACCTGTGGAAGCACTCGGAGTGCGGAGAGTTTGACCACACATTCACTTTGTGGCGCCGCCACCTCTTCATGAAAAACACAACACGCACCAAACTTCACACACTCTGCTACTGGAAACATGGACAATTAATTCACCCATTTACAATCATTCAAGGTGAATGATTGTAAATGGGTGAACCAAATTACATCTCAATCACAACGTCACTTTGAAAAATCAACTGAAAACAGCAGAACATGTGTTCATGGTCTACTTGCCTCCCAAATTTCATCCTCCAAGGTTAAACAATTGATTATTCATGACCTTTTCAGTTTTTCTCATGGCGTTGTGGAGCTACGCTGTCACCAGTAACTTCCAGAGATTTGTCTTGTGGTTGGGGCGCCACCTACTGGTTAGAGAATATCCACACATAACAGCCTCAATACTGGAAATCCAGATTGATTGGTATCTTTGTTTAAATGTCCGTGTCGGCAACAAGGAAATTCCAGTAGTCTCTAAATGGACGTTTCAGTCCCATCAAGAAGAGAATAGATGCTATCCAAAACAGCAAAAGAAAAATCCCAGACCAGATTCTGGTGAGAAACACAGCTGCCGTCCAGTGACTCACATGAATACTGGACTTGGTCTGTGAAACTGACGGCACTCATGTCACATTGGAACAAGAATCCTCTCAGACCAGTTACAGTAAATCACTTTGAAAATCATCATTACAAACGGCAAAATATACCGCTCAATACTATCAGACATTTTAACAGCATTACCTTCCATTCTAATTTTGTGATAACTTAATATTGTCTGTCACTTAAATGTATTTATTGACCCATTTTTGTATTTCTGTATTTATTTTTATTTGAGGCAGTTTTGGTCCTTCATCGTAAGGTTGAAATTCAATTAACATTCAAAATGTATATAGCCTTAATTCGATCTTGTAGTAATTGCTGGTAACAGTGTACTAACATCTCGGTGTATTGTGGGACATGACCATGTAATCAGTTTTTCTTTTTTAATAAATTTGCAAAAATGTCTACATTTCTGTTTTTTTCTGTCAAGATGGGTTGTTGAGTGTACGTTAATGGGAAAAAAAATTACCTTTTTTGATTTTGGCAAATGGCTGCAATGACAGAGTGAGAAACTTCCAGGGGTCTGAATACTTTCCATACCACTGTAAGTGAGATCTATGATGTCTGCATTTCATTTTCCTCAATCAGATTTCTTTCACCTTTCATCTGACTGGGCCTTCAAAACTGGCTAATCACTCCCGTGATGCATCGCTTGTGGCAAAAGATTTGAAATGGGCATTATGTCAGCTGCTTTCTTCAAGTTATTCAAACTGAATTCTTCCTTTTCTGATGAGAAAAACACTTATTTTGAACAGGCTGGCTGTCTCATTCTTCAAATCACCCAATAAAAGACAAAAACGCTGCTTTACATGTGTAATTATTTTATTATAAAAATATCTACATAGAATTTAAAAAAGGGCCTGGAGCTGTTTGCTCTGTGAATGAAGTGTCCTGCTGGTGTCGGAGTCACTGTCCTCCTGGTTTTTATCCTTCCTGCGTTCTCATCCAGTTCTGCTTAGTGTTACACTTCTTATCACACACAGGCGTTTATTCAAACACACACACACACAAACACACACGATACAGTCTCAGCTGCGAACACACACTTCACCCAACTGCTTGGATGTTTTCATCAACCTCACACATGAGCTTCCAGTCACAACTTCTCCAGGATTTTCTCTTTCTTACACAGTGCGGACTCTCTGTCTACGAATACTGAAAACATCTCCGGATGTCGAAATCACAACAAGTGCTGAGCTATTCAAATTTACATCTGTGTCTTCAAACAGGCAGCACAAGAACGCTTTACTGTCAATGTAAACCACATTATTTCTTCTTGATTTCAGCTACATTTGTTTGTGCACTGAGGAGATTTATGTAAACAAATGACACAGTCCTAATTCGAACAGCTCCCGAGTTTCCTTTTCTACTATGATACAGTATGAAGCTGTCGATGCTGTAAACGCATGAATGCAGATTTATGATCTGCAGGTTCATAATGTGTGAGCTGGTGCCACCATCTTCAGCCCTGCACCTCTTTTTTTCCCCTCTTTTCACCTGATTCCAGCTGAAGGGTTTCTTAACCGCACCTAAAGACAAGTGCAGCCATGAGAGGAAGTCGTCGTGTAAATTTGGACTTACTTACTTCAGTAATCTTTTCCTGAGTTTCTTTTGCTCAATGTAAACATTATTTTTGTAAGTCACCGTGGTGACCTTGCTATCTCTTTAGGGTTGCGTGGATGTTGTTGCAGTGAGGACATATGACTGGTGTCTGGAGGATTTCCGTCTCCTGAAAACACCAGAAGAGAGAACATGTACTGTATGCTCAAATCCTTATCAAGAACATCATTAATCCACACAGACCATAAAACAACAGTTATGTGTTGAATTGTGGTTAATAACAACACAGTAAGAGTCTGACCTTGATATGAAGCAGACAGCGATGGCTATGACGGCCAGCAGGACCCCGACGGCCACTGCGATGAGGGCGACTTTAGCGGCTGCAGAGACCGACGGCACCACTGAAGCTGTGAGCAGATGAAGCACAGAGGTCAGTTCACATGTCTGACACGAACAGTGAACTGTGGAAATCATAGACGGAGAGACGAGATGGCAGGAACTGTTCAGACATCCACCTTTTGTATTTCGGAGTACCACGCTGCTGGTTTGTGAACCGTGTGCGTTGCGTGCGACGCAGCAGTGCTGCCCGTACTCCTCCACGGTGATGCTGGCGTTGCTCAGGCCGCTGCCCGCCGCCGCCGCTCTGGACGGCTTCCCCCGATGGAGGCTCCTGTCCGCCGTGGGCAGACAGGCCGCCCCCCGGTACCACGTGAAGGTGTGGACGGGCGGGTTCGCACTGCTGCTGCAGGTCAGGGTCGCCGGGAGGCTGTCCTGCAGCTCGCCGGGAGGGAAGACGGAGACGGTCGTGTTTCGAGGGGAGTCTGGACAGGAGACGCAGCAAAGATCAGCTACTGGAGGATTTCTGTGTTTTGAGAATGTCAAAGCGTTAACTGCCATCCAGTAACTGAAGCTAAACTATATGAGGATGCTTTTTCCTCTAACAACATCCACTCTTTACCTCTCCTCACAGTGTTTTCTGAACGTCATAACGTGGATGCAGGCATAAAAATGCTGATGAAGAAGAGGCTTCTACTTCATCTGACAAATAACCATTTTAAAAAATAAAAAAACTAATCTGTGTATGCTTCTGTGTGCTATGAGTGTACTACCTAGTTTCAGGATTTAAAGCCAATAATGTAACAACTTATCAATAATGTAAAAAAATAGAAAAACAAACTCACAACCATAACTGAGAGTCGCAGAGTTTTTATCCTCAATAAACAAACGTGACAACTCTGCCAGTCACCAATTGACAAGATAGCTGCACATAAACTGCGATTAAAGATTTAGATTTCAAGAAATTCTCGCTTATTTATGTATCATTACTTTACTGACTGTATGTATTGCATTTTTAAAGGATTTTTTAATGCTATGATAATAATGGAATAACATGCAAATGTTATAATTCCTAAATTTATAGCCAAAATTGCTAAAGTATAACACTATTTTTTGCTAAAAGGTACTGTAATATAAATGTTTTCCAAATTTGACTCCTTATTAGTGATGGGAGTTGCAACCTGAGGCAGCGACAAGCAGAGCCTCCCCTCATGCTGTTCATTCAGACAAGGCAGATTTCTGCTCAGAGCATCGTTCTCCATGTCATAAATTCAAAATCAGACCTGAAGCTTCACTTACACTGCACATCAACGCTCAGCAGTGACGATTTCTGCACTTTATCTGCTTCCTGTGTCTGACAGTAGTAGCTGCCGGAGTGATCTGACGTGGCTCCAGCGATCTTCCACACCTGTCCACTGTGTGTCAGGCTGGAGCCGCGGCGCCAGGTGAAGACGGCCTGCGGTCCGGCGGCCGCAGGGCTGCAGCACGCCAGACTCACTGCTCCTCCTTCACTGATGCCACCGGACGGACTCGCCAGAACCGTCACTGCGTCCCCGGAGCCTGTATTAAAAGGAAAACACAGCTTACGAGATTGAATTCTAAATTTGATCGTCTTTTTTAATTTTTTCGAGAAATGCTCACATATATACAAACTTTTACAGGATTTTTGAGATTAAAAAAAAAATACTGACATGAAGCTCTATTTTGGGACTTGTGCAAAAATATTAGAAACACTGAGATTAACGCTATTATTATGTCACTTTGTTTACTGTCTGCTTTATTATTTTTTGGGACATGAATGTGTTTTTTGTTACCTAATCAGCCATTGCAGTGTCTTCATGTAACTGACATGCTTTTTGTTTCTTAGCCATTGCTAAAGCACTCATTAAGGGTTTTGAAACAAAAATACGAACACGACACTGAAAGAAGGAAGAGCAAAAAATCAGGATTTCTTAACTCTGTTTTTTCTTTTCAAGTAATCACTTCTCCAAGACAGAGATCTCCACATGTTTAACTGTGGGAATACTCTGAAAACAAATGCAGTGTCGTATCCTGTGACTCAAATGGTTTAAACTCTGATTCCAGTTCAAATGTTCTTAAGTGAAGTTTACAGCTGTAGCCAGTTTCAGTTCTACTTTTCACAAATAGCTCAAAGTGTCAAACAAAGGTTTGGACTGAGGAGACGGTCTATTATTAATATTTACAGCTGATTATGAAGTTTACTTTATTAAGATTAGAGGTTATCTGTCTTCTGAACAGGAACAATCACCATCGCCTGTCAAGTGTTAAAAGTTGAAGACAAATGGAAAGATAGATTTGATCAGATAAGAAGAAAATAGAAAACAAAATAAGGAACAAACCAAAGACACGTTCTCAGAAATACAGAGAGATGGAAGAACAGACAAACATGTTGCAACAGTGAAACACAAAGGTCTGCAGTGTTTGTGAAAAAAAAGTTGGTTAAACTTTGTCCACACAAACTGATCTCAGAGCACTGGACGACTACATAACGTATTCTGATCAGTTGTGTTTCAGCTCATGGACGCACAGGGGCTAGAGGAGGACTGAGTGTTTTTTTTACCTGACACCAGCAGCTGAATCCCGCTCTGCTCTGGCATCTTCTCAGTCGGATGGCTGGTGACGAGGTAGAACACGTAGTTCCCACTGTCCGACGGTCTCAGGTCAGACAGCATCAGGGAGCAGTTGTTGGTTCCAGGTTGTCCCAGGTACTGCACCCTGTTCTGGTAGGACGGCTCTGGGAAAATGCCAGCGCTGTGGAACACATACCTGGCACACACACACACACACACACACACACACACACACACACACCAATATGGCCTCTCAGTTGTGGTTTTAGTGTGCTGCTCTGTCATTCGTGAAAAATACCTTGGAGTGACACATCGACTGTTTTCGAGACACCACATCGCAGATAAAACTCTGATCTGTTGTTCTGCTACGCCTCCTCCATCCTGACAAAACAGAACCAAAAGTTTGTCTCACATTTATATGATGCTCAAACAAAGATTTCATTCAATTTTTCTGATATCTTCTATTCCTGACCGCAGACTGCTGGAAGGAAATGCAGCAACAGGTAACAATGGCTCCTTTATTGAAATACCTGAGCGGACAGCCGCCCCTCTCCCCCTGTTTCATTGGAGCTCTGGGGGTAGTCAAAGGAACAAGGGAGGACCACTGAAGAGCCAGCCTCAGCACAGATTGGGCCTGAGGGCAGATGAACTGACCAGTCGCCAGCAAGAACACCTGAGGAGCATCACATATGAGTTATTCTGTTGCAATGCAATGAAGTGGTTTCATGCATATACTTGCCTTTCAGAGAAAGAGCCAGCAGCAGCCAGCGCCTCCACCATGCTGCACCTCCAGGCATCTTCATGGTCACCTGCTGCCCTTCCTTGGCTTCCACCCACTTGATGGTCCTCAGTCTTACAGACAAGTCTTGGTAATGAAGTGTGTACTTCTTCCACAGCAAAGACTTCCTGTTCAGACCACTTAAAGCTTCCCTTTTATTGTCTCCACCAATCAGGAACTGGGGTGTCGACAGGCAGTCATGTCAGTAAAGGGAACTTACAACACTGAAATGTTAGTTTGTGTGTGTTGAGGTGGAGAAGAGTAAATACTTAAGAATTCTGTTCGCTTTATTTGGGAAAAATATATGTGAAGCATCGCAGCTACAGAGATTAAATTTCCTCCCTCCTTACCTGAAATTCTTTTTCTCCTTTGCACCGTCTCCTCGTGTCAAACAGTTTTTGTGTTCTAATTAATTTGATTTAAAAAAAAAAAAAAAAAAAAAAAAAAAAAATATATATATATATATATATATATATATTTTGATGTTTGAAAAGATGTCAGTTGAGACAGCGCTCGAGCTAGGTCAGGTGTACACGTGACCCTTCAGGTCGCGCTCGCGCCCGCTGCGTCAGCTGACGTCATCAGCGTCCCCTCCGCCGTGGCTCCGCGCTCGCGCCCCGCTCCCCGCACCCCAGCAGAGGCGCAGAGCGAGCAGCGCGGTCAGACTCCGTCCAGCCAGCCCCCAGTGTCCAGATGCTCCGCTTCTCTCTCTTCGAAATGGGAACCGGAGGTTTCGGTTGATAGAAACCGGTTTGAGCGTTTTTCTGTTAATCTCCGGGTTCAGACACCTGTGAGAGAGAGAGAGAGAGAGAGAGAGAGAGAGAGAGAGAGAGAGAGAGAGAGAGAGAGAGAGAGAGAGAGATTTACTGAAGAGTGGGATTAGTAGAGGAGGCTCCTGAGCGGACCCCCAAAGTTGTTTTTTTTTTTTTTTTGTACGTGTTTTTCTTATTTTCTAATTATAAAAACGGATTTTAACTGTCTTTTTTGTTTGTTTGAATGTGGAATTTGGAGTTCCACCTGCTTCAAAGAAAAAAGACAGGTGAGGTGAGTCATTTTCTGTAAAAACTGTCTCTCTGACGGTATTAACCGAGCCTACATATGTCTCATTAATCACTGAAAATGATTTAAAAACAAAGAATTGTGAATGCATATTCAACATTTTAGTTCGTCGCTGTGAACTTATTTGCTGCCCTTCAGTCTGTTGAACCCATTTAACCATCTCTGTACCAGCAGGGTTCACACACGCTGAACCAACGGCTAACAATGCTAAGTTCTTTGAAATACACATTAATTCAGATTGTTGAATCTCTCATATCATTATCTCATCTCATTTGACTTATTTAAATAAATTAAAAGCTTGATCTTCTTGTTGTCGTTTGAGCACTCTTAATTATTATGACTTTGAAATAATGATCAATTATGGAATGGAAAAAAAATACTGTGTTGTCTTCCATTAGATGTAAAAAAAGAGTTAAATGTATGGTGAGTGTAGTTTAAACTGTGATGGAAAGAAAGAAAGAAAAAAAACTCATCTGAGATGACTGAAGTCTTTCACTTCTATCCCATTGTTTGCTGTTTCTTTATGTGTATTGTGAGGAATATTGTTCCAAAAGTCTCGAATGTCGCTCCTAATAATGTCTTGATATTATGTCACAAGACAAAAGAACTGTCTGCAATTCAGTCCAAAGGCTCGAGGAGCTCTTTCATGGTAGTTTGAACACTTCTGGTTATTATTATTTAATAACTCACTAAAACATGATCAATGTTGTAATGGAAAACTATTTTACTGTAACATTTTCTCAGTGATGGACAATGCTTGGGCCATAGGAGTGCAGTTGAGATATAAAATGATAGAAAAACTTCAGTTATCTTTATTTTCCATTGTTTTCTGTTTGTGTGAATTATTTTTGCAAAGTGTTTATTAGTGCACTCATGTTATATCACCAGGCTAAAGAACTGAACAATCTGTCAAGAAGAGAAGACAGGAAGGGGGACAGGATCATCGTCATTGTCTCCTGCTGCCCTTCGCTTCCTATCGCGCACAGATGTATGCTGAGAAAGTGGTGACAGAAGGGAAGATGGGTGAGTGACTGAGCGCACACGTTGCATGCATTCCTGTTTTCTTTCTCCGAAGCCCTTGCACGGAGGAAAACGCCGTGCTGGTCACGCTGCAGTGCATGCCGCCTGTTTTCTGTATTTGAGAACAGACATCAGACCACTGGACAGTTAACCATTAACCGGTTTGTTCCAAGTCACCCTGCCGTGTCTCCGGCGTTCACTGGATTTATTTTGGAGGTTTGTTGTTCAGCCTCTAGAACGAGGGTTTGGACTGGCTGTCATGTTTCTCTCACCTATTAAAAAGTTTCTGATGATGGTGATTAAGGAGCTTTAGATATATCAAAGTCCTTCAAACTAAATTCTGTTTACAACACTGGCAGCACGTTCTCTGAAGTATCATAAACAGAGTTCTCACTGCGTCTCCATGCAGTTCCAGCACGATCCATCAGCCAGACAGGATGGTGACACACTTCACGTCTTGCCCTTCTGTTTGTTGATTTCAGCTGAAACGCGATACGGCGTTGGAGTGCTGAACAGCTTTATGACTCCTAATGAGTGTTACTGTAAATTATAAGCTGCAGTAAAAGAATGACTGATAAGATTGTGCCTTAGTGTTGTTAGGAAGCAGTTCATGCTGTGTGCACACTCACAAACCCCTCAGACAGGAACTGTTTCCAAGTTTAAAATAATGCTCAAATGACACTTTTAAATCAACCTTTTACTAATTTTCACTGTGATATATATGAAGAGGCGCTTACCTTCAGCTGAAAATCACGCCCACGCCCTCCCGGTCGCTGTCTTTGCTGCCGTTTGCGTCTCGGCAGACGTTTGCTCCTGTCAGCTCTGTTTCCTGACTGAGGAGATTGGTCCCAGATGTAGTGAATCACTCCAGGGTTTTACTGTGTGTAATTATCATAAAGGCACTGAGCAGTTTAGGAGTGGCGCTCGCACGGCGTGGCTGAGTTTTTGCTTCGGTCTGGGCTGAGATTGCATCTATTTTCAGGAGATTACTTCAGCAGCGACATGTATGAACAAGATGAGGAATGCAAACATGGTCAAACATGGCCAAAAACAATCTACTAAATCGTCACACTGATATCTATTGAACACTATTGTTGTGTGTATTCTTACTTCTTCTCCATGGTAACCACAACATGTATGAGTCAAACATTGACTCTGTGTGTGTGTGTGTGTGTGTGTGTGTGTGTGTGAGGTCTCCTTCTGCTTCTGTGCAGTGAGCGTTCCTTTCAGAAGGGCTTCAGGAGTCTGACTCTTCTCGTTCCAGAGAGTTCTATAATTCTCAAAGTCCAAATGACAGAGAGCAGGAGGTGCAGTGAGGCGTGGGGCTGGTCATCAGGGCCTATTAAACATCAACCTGGAGCACGGGTGTCAAACATGGGGTCCGTGGGCCGACGCTGGACTGCGAGAGATCCAGTCTGGTCATCAGCCCACCAAGCAAATCGTGAAAACAAAATATAGCTGTTTCTTTTCAACAAATTTCTTACTAATAGCAAAGAATAGCAGATACAACACAATACTTGAGATGTGAGCTGAGACATCAATGATGGTGCCATGAAAGCTAGCACATTAGCATTAGCCCAAAGCCATGCTGTTAGCCATGATAACCGTTTTTTGGACGTTTCACTATATTTTGCACCAGAAGTTGTCATTAAAATTGACTTCATGTTGAGATGGACATCCTGTAAAGTCTGCGCCACAACAAAGAAAAGCTGTAAAGTTTTAATTTAAAGATTGTTATGAAAGTTTGCTTTTACGTCTCCTCAGTAGATTTTTGATTCTTAGTTTTTTGAGCCATCCTGTAAGGTAGCGGTATTTTTTTAATTAACAAAATGCGTAAGGGAAGATGTTTAACCCTACTGACATGGGTGAACTGTCTGCAGCCTCCCTTACGCTGTTGTTCAAAAAAATTAAAACTTTCCTAAAAAAGCAAATAACAAAAATGATCATAATCGGTGTAAGATTTTGAGCGATCTCTTTCATCCACACAGCTGCTTCTTCTGGGAATGTGAAGCGGTTCATTCCTCCCAATTTTCCATACTATGAGTAAAGAGGGACTCATGGAAAGAAGGCAGAAATGATCTCCTTGAAATGTGTGTGTGAGGATGAGGCACACACACACACACACACACACACACACACACACACACACACGCTGTACGATGACTCATTCCTGCTTGGTTTTCCAGCCTTATTTACTGCAACGCCTCACGCCATGGCTACAGACTATCCAGCCGCACTCTGCGGTGGGTCGAGAGTTTCACTGAGACATGAAAACAGTGCTGTACTGAAGGTGGTTGAAACATATGGACCATTATCTTATTTAAAAACAATTATCAAACCACATGAAAGGAAACAAGTAGAGCTGTGTGATCCAGGACATTCTCGGTATGACTGTCCAGTCACAAACAAAACTGTTTAACATTCTGGTTCTTACTGCTGTCAAAAATGCATCATAATATTGAAAACTGTCACGTGTTGTAAGTGGTTCTTATTTTGGATGAAGTGGCAGAAGAACTCGCTCATTGCACATTTGAGGAAACTTCTAGAAGGGTGTGAAACCCATTTAGGTCCAGGGCCACACACAGTCTGACTTCCTCTTGAGTGATGAAATAGTGTCGTAACAACCTAAAGTTTAAAGTTTTTTTTTGTTGTTGTGGTGGAGAGTATACGTGGCATTGGTGTGTGTGTTTTTTTTTTTTTTTGAAAAATTAAAGAATTGCTCCAGAATATTACTGGAATCTCAACATGAAGCCAATTTAAATAAAACCTTCTGATGCATGGTTTTGAAGCTAATGCTAGTTTGCTGTCTTTCATGACAGAATCACTCACATTGTAGCTCAGATCTCAGTCTTGAGTTGTGTCTGTTACTCTTTAGAAATTGGTTTAAAAAAACGTAGTTTTCTTTGAAATTTTCACTAATGCTTGGTGGCTTGGTTTGTCGGCCAAACTGGCCCCTCTTGCAGTCCTGTTTGGCTCATAGACCTTATGTTTGACACCCATTCTAGAACTATACCATTTTTAAGAAGTCAATCACTGTGACTCAAGAAACATATACGAAAATATATTAAAAGTAATAAATTCATTTGAATTTCACAACTCATTGGAACTGTCGATTTTTCTTGGAAACTCATCAGTACACCGTATCACCATGACTTCCTGGAAACCCCTCCCTCGTCACACAGATGCCCCCATGTTGGGCTCAGGTAGACTTTAATACAATGGGGTGCTTGTTCCGTTCTGCGCAGAGGAGACGGGAGGACTGGTGCAGCGAGCAGCATGGACGTTGGTGTGTATCTGTAAAAACTGAGATGAGGAGGAAAAGGTTTTGGTATTTCCAGCAAAACACGGAGACCGGAGACGAGCGTGGCACGTCCTGTCGATAGAAGCTGCGGTGGATGTTGGACACTAATACTGAGTCACCTGTCCGTATTTCGTCCTTCTCTGCGTAATCAGAATGCCCCCGTCTTGAGTGAATCTCAGAGAACAATAGCAGTATTATCGTGTGGACTGAGTGTGTGTGTGTGTGTGTGTGCGTGGGGAAACCCAGAAGAGGAGGTGAAGACAGGTGAGGGAAGGGAGGAGAAGCAGTCACCGAGAGCAGAGGGCGGGAGACAGAAGGGAACAGCCACGCAAGGAAAATGGAGGTAGCTTTCAGGGAAATGTCGTCAGTGTCCCAGAGAGACGCAGCAGATCTGGGGAGATAGCCGTGAAAAGGGTTAAAGGTTACTGGATTAGTAGGTCCACCACGATCAGGTTTCTTGATAACACCCAAAAAAATCCAGCAGTGGTGGGACCCGGTGGTCCGACTGGGCTGGGAAAACACTGCCTCCTTGTCATTCCTGCTGTTTCTTCATCCAAGCAGTGAAAACACAGACAAGAGGATCCTGTAAGCTACCAAAACACACTTTGTTTCATGTTATGGGTCCAGAAACGCTGCATTTGCGTCACTTACAAAAACAGTGTTTCAGTGTCCTGTATAATAAAAACACTCTCATTTTAAAGACAGAGCACATAAGCACAAATACGACCTTTTTCAATCAAAGCAGAAAGAGTTGAGAGGTAAGAGTCGGGACGCAGGAGCCATGTAGAATGTTGTTCTTTTCTGATTTGGGACCGCTGCTGTACCCACAGTATCTCCAGTTGTTTCCTGGCTCATGGATGTTCACTGTTGTTATTACAGTCCTTCTGGTTTCATGGAATGTGGCGAACAGATTTAAAAGCAGTACGTGTCTGAGGGTGAAACTGGCTTTCTCAAGTATTTCACAGGTCGTTGTCATTTTATTTTGAAAGCTCAGTTTACAACAGTCATTTAAAAGCACTTTTACAGAGAAAAACCCAACAATCCCACATGAGCGAGTGAACTTCATGTTGATGAATCGAAAAAATTATTCAGAGAGGTGCTAAAAATAACCGATTTCTTCAACATTTTAGCGAATGTTGCCTGTATTTAGTAGTTCAGGTGCAGATCTAGGCCTTCTGCCTTCAGTGTTGACTGTGAGTTGGTGAGCATTAGATAATTATATATATCAGGTACTCTCAGCAAGGCAATAATAGCCTTAGAAAAAAAAAGAACTCCTGAATTAGAACACACAATATGATAAACAAGAACCGTTGTGTGTGGTTGTGTCTCTGTTTGCCGTGTGATGGACCGGCGACCTGTTGGGGCTGCACCACCCTCCCTTTGCCTCCAGTTAGCTGGGACCTGTTCCAACCCCCCCCCCGTGACCCTGAACTGGTTGAAGCAGCGGAGATGATGGATGGGTGGACATGTGCCACTTACTGGAACAGTGTCCCTGAAACGTGCCTCCAACATAAACGTCAAACACCCGGCGGTGCCGTGATTTCTGCAATCCAAACAAATCTGGTCGCCTTTGTAAAATATATTCCCCGCTTCCCCTTTGTAGTAGTTGATAGAACTGTACCGCTCGTCAAATTTTACAGCTTTGGCAGCTGATTTGATGTGTGTGTGCTGAAGGGTTGTAACCCGGGCCTCCTGCTATTGTCTGCTCTGTTGCTCTAACCTTGATGTTAATGATGATGATGATGGTGAAGAACTGGCAGTGCAGACTGATTCACTTCAAAGATTCTCATGAAAATGTGAAAAATGTCTGTTTGTGCACGTGAAATAGCCTGCACGGTCCTGGAAGGGGCATTTATTTACCAATGTGAGACACGGTTTTGAAGTTTTGTGTAACTTCTTGTTGACAAACTCCTGTCAGACGATTCTGTGGGCAGAGAGGGACACGCAGAGAATAACATGTGTCTGCAGGGTATGCACACAGTGGTTGTGTGTGTGTGTGTGTGTGTATGTGTGTGCAGGACAGTGATGGCACTATATCCTAGTTTAAAGGTTTGTTCTTGCCTTTTGGAGAAGTGCTGGACTTCAGACTATTGATTCGATCCGTGTGGTTTGGACTTTTCAGTTTGTGCCAGGAAATGCGCCCCAGGCTTCTTTAATTCAGGTTAGTCAGCTAAAACAGGGCATTTGCTTGGTGGTATTTGCTTTTATGATGGTTAAACAGTCCAAATTAAACACTGGCGGGCCTCTATGTTTTTGTCCATTATCTGAAGATGAGTTTCAGGTGAAAACTTGTTTTTCAGTGCTGACTTGATTTTCTCACATTGTTTGTTCTGCAGTGTCAAGGGCTTGTGTGCTTCTGCATAACTGCATAAACTGTTAAGTGAGTCTGAGGAGTCTTTGTGGTTTGTTTTTATGTGTGCAGGGAACAGGGGGATCTCTCTGACCTGTGTGTTGACCCCCTGCCGAGTGATCGGGGTTTGCATAACGCTGATGACCTTGGGAGCCATTGGAGCCGCCGTCTGGGCCGTAGGTCAGACAGCATTGCTCTCACAAAGACACACAACAATACGCTTTATTCACATACGATCAACATGTTGAGATGTTTTAAAATAAATCTGTATGCTTCATTCTTCATGATGATCTGAAGTTAGTCTGAATCAGGCCTTATTAATTGTTAAAAGACTAAATGTACTTGTTGTTCTTTTTTAACCCTGAAGTTACATATTGCACGATGGAGGAGGACACGGGGTTGTACGACGGTGAGTCAGAGAGACCTCGGTTCAGCAGGATTGCTACAGAAATGTGCCCCGATGTTGTTTCAAGCCGTGCCTTTCCCCACAGTTCAGGTCAATTCAGCGGACCAGCGTCTCAGAGTCTTCGACTCGGCTCAGAGGAGGTGGCGCCAGGTGTGCTCCTCCCCAGCCAACGAGCTTCTAGCCAGCATCAGCTGTGAAGAAGTGGGCTTTGTGAGGTGAGACACACACCTAGACGAATCCCAGCGTGTCGTGGTGTGATCCCAGGCTGAAGCGTGTGTGTTTTGTTTCCAGTGTGGTGAACTACTCGGTTACTTCGGTGCCGGAGGCCAGCGGCGACGGCGGGGAGTTTTTCTGCGTCAAACAGGAAGAGCTCGGCTACGGCAAGAAAATCAAAGACTCACTGTTCCCATGGTAACACACATAGTGTACCTGTCCACTGCACTGTCCTCTCTGTTGGCTCAAACCCTGACTTAAGTTCGCATGTGTTTGTGTTTTCGGTTGTCTTTGTTCCAGTGACTGTGAGAGCAGGGAGGTTCTCACACTGCTGTGCCAAGGTGAGAGCTCAGCTCCTTCCTGACACACTGGCACACTTTATACACACACACACACACACACCTCTCATCTTTGTCCACACGGCGGCTTGTATTTCCCTATCAGCTTGCCCTTTGTGTTTGATGCTCTGATCGTCCACAGTTTTACGATCACTAGTCAGGTTCATTTATGTATGTTTTCCATGTCTTCGTCTTGGCAGACTGCGGCAGGCGTAGCTTTGCCGCAGACCGTATCGTCGGCGGTGTGGACGCCAGGCACGGCAGCTGGCCTTGGCAGGTCAGTCTGCAGTACGATGGCGTTCATCAGTGCGGAGGATCCATCATCTCAAACCGCTGGATCGTTTCTGTCGCTCACTGCTTCCCAGAGTAAGTCGTTAAAAACTCTGGAAAATGTGGTTTGATGTAAATTTCGTGGCATTCCTCAAGTCTGACCAACTTCAGTTGCAGGTATACTTAAAACTCATGTTGAAATCACATGTTTTAATGCAGTTACAGCGTTTAGTTTGGACACAGACAGAACATCTACACTTTCTGTCTTTTCTCAGGCGGTATCGCTTTGTGAACCGCTGGCGTGTTCTGCTGGGCTCCATCTATAACAAACCAGTCAACGCCAACGTGGCCGAGGTGAAGACCATCGTCTACCACAGCAGCTACCTGCCCTTTGTAGACGCGAACATCGACGACAACAGCAGAGACATCGCCGTTCTGGCCCTCACTCAACCTCTCACCTTCAACGGTAGGAAACGTGTTTGGCCTCCTTTGTTAGAATGATGATAGGAGGATTAGGTTTTAGTCTTACCTTAGAACAAAACGTCTTTGATCCAACATAATGTTTTATCAGGTTGTTAATGGGTTTCTTTTCAAGGGAGTTTCTGAAATTTTTATCAGAGACTGATTGAAAATGAATAAATGAAAACTGGTGCTGTAAATATGAAGGAGAAACAGTCACGAATTACTGCCAAGAGAATGAGGTTTATCATTGTTTATTGTACAGTTAAACAGTTTGATTAATGTCTGCAGACCACTTAAAGGTATGCAGACTGGGGACCCGTTGCTTCAACCTGAGCATGTCTGACATCTAGTGTTTGGTGTTTATAATTACAAAACAATCCTGCAGTTTAAGAAGATTTAAACACTGGCTGTTGAAGACTGTGCCATTTCCATTCTCACACACACACACACACTGACATCCACATTTTCAACTTCCTGTATTCATCGCAAATCATGTCATCATCCCAATACTTGACAACATAATTGAAGATCACATGTTCGCTTAATTATCTTTGAAGAAGGTAAAGAGCCTGAAAGAAGGAAATACAATCAAAAGATCCAGAAGCAGCCAGCGAGTGGAATTCACATCGGGTCTTTTGAGCACTAATGGCACTAAGTTTATGTGTGTTTCCAGAGTACATCCAGCCTGTTTGTCTGCCAGCATACGGCCAGAGACTAATAGATGGACAGATGGGGACAGTGACCGGCTGGGGGAATTTAGGCTACTCTGGTGAGTGCATGTTTTATCACTGCTGAGATCCTTTTGAATAAAGTCAACACGTTTGCTGTTGATCTCGTTTATTGATGAACCGATCTTCCACTCGCAGGCCATTTAGCAAACGTTCTTCAGGAAGCGAACGTGCCCATCATCAGCGACGCCGTCTGCAACGCTCCGGATTACTACGACAACCAGATCACCACCAGCATGTTTTGCGCCGGCTTTGAGAAGGGAGGAACGGACGCGTGCCAGGTGAGGGCCGAAGTCACGGTGTGGGATCTCTGGTGAGGAAACTCAAACGTTCACCTGAAACGTGTTTGTGAACTGTTGCGGTGGTTCCAGGGGGACAGCGGCGGCCCCTTTGTGGCGGACGACTGCCTCTCGAAGACCAGCCGGTATCGCCTGCTGGGACTTGTGAGCTGGGGCACGGGCTGTGCCATGGCCAAGAAGCCTGGCGTTTACACCCGAGTGTCCAGATTCCTGCCCTGGATATCCACAGCCATGAGGGTGAGAGTCAGCGGCGTTTATGTATCGGATTCATTGATTGCCATGAGTCACTTTCGTTTACATTTCTCCTCTTCTCTCCTCTCAGAACTATCAGAACTCCCCAGGCGTTCACAAAATGGCCCGAACTTGAGGCTCCTGCTTCCATTTTTGTACTTCTTCTACTTGTGGATGACAGTAAGGACAGAAGCTGCCGGTGACACTGTGAACCTGTCTGTGCCACCCCGAAGGGAATTCAAGGATCCGTCCTTCCCCGTCTCCTTTTACGCTTTCCTTCTCGCTAAAATATTCCATGGAGGAATCGCTCACTCTCTGAGCTCCTATTCTTTGATCACCAGAGATCCTTAAAGTCTGTGGAAAGCAATAATATCATTAACCTCTCATCAGCTGTATGAAAACCTGGTTTGGAACTGCTGAGATCGAACATTTTCTGCTCCCAGGTGTTGCTGGCATGTCTACATCTCAGATGAAATCGGACTGTTGGGGTCAGTAAATGTAACTGTCGCCGGTTACGTTCAGGTGAAATTGTCGTGGATTGTCAATTTAGACCCATTCAGCATAACAACGTATGATTCACGGGCCTTATGTTTGACACCTCTGGTAAAGAAGACAGATGGCTAAAAAAAGCTAAAGTGCCAACAGCTTACTTTGAACGTGTGTCTGATCTAATCAGAAACAAATAAAACACAGCTTATACGTTCATAAAAGATAGATAAATCTTTGAGTTTTCAAAGTTGCCAATAAATAAGAGTCCAGCCTTTGTTATTTTGAAGAAATTAAATAGGAATTACTGCTCTGTTTCTAAGATGACTCTTTATTGTGTGGATATTTCAACTGCATACATGTGAGACAAGAATTGAAATTGTAAATAATTCCCACAACATATGAGCTAAAGCTTTTTGATTGCTAAACTTAGTGTCACTTACGTAATTTTGAACCTTGAAAAATATTTTCCTCTGTTGGGGATTTCTGTGGCCAATTCCAATTAGTGCTGACTTCTGATTGATAATAAATGAAAAGAGTTTGTCCAAACTCAACAATTAAAGCACGTTGCTCCAGCCTTTTGGAGCTAAGTAACTGTTAAATATCTATGAATAATGATATCGGAGACCGTAAAGAACCTGACGAGTGGCGGCACAGAGCAGGAAAGATCATTATATAATTACACTTGTGTGATACATGCCATGTTTTTTTATATGAACCAGCACAAATTTGTAATGATTCACAATGCCTGTGTAAACTGAGACAGATGATTCTCATTTCCAAATCAGTCTGTTGTTGTCTTGTAAATATCAGTCTGTGCATCAGATGTTTCTTTCTTTCTTTTTTTTTTTTAGGATTCTTACAGATATCAAAATGATCTATAAATTTTTAACAAGCGGAGGTGCAATACAGACGACAATCATGTTCTCAAAAAGTGTAGAAGTACCTTTAGAGAAGTATCGTACAAGAATAATTACATAAAACATGAAACATAAGGAAAAAAAAACAATCATTTCTGCAGTGTGGATTTTTACATGTCTTGGATTACAGTGGCAGAAAAGGCCACTGGCACTTTTTTTATGTCCGATTTACAATGTGAATGTGTGTGTGTGTGTGTTTTTTTTAAGATGCCAGCGGGAAATAAAATACAATGTGAACGTCAGGTGGCTTTATGGGGCGTGTGTGGGCCGTATCTCCTCATCTGTGTGATGATTTTAATACAGCCAGTGAAATGCAGAGTGTTGAAAGTGGACTGGATCTGAACTGTGAAGGAGATTCTGTTCAGTCGAATGAGCCTCACTCAATAACTGATGCAGAAAAATGCGGTGAAGAGGCCCGTTTCAGCCGCCACACGCCTCCCTTTTGATATCAGTGAAGAAATACAGTGTGTCGTGAGAAACAAGACTTCAGTGTTGTATTGAAATAAAAATAAAAGAAAACGGGTCATTGTGAACAAGTCGTCATTACAGAAAGGAGGAAGTTGTTTTCCAACATTTTTTTTAATATAAAAAATATGTATCAACATGGTTTATGCAATATATTTGCAAGCACATAAATAAATATAAATACAGAAAAATAAAGATCATTTTCAGTAAGGGCTTTATGCTTGCACACATAAAGAGGCTAGATGACACACACACACACACACACACACATACAGTCTGTGCAGAAGCAGTGTGATGGTGAAATTCAGCTGAACGGAGCCACAGTGGCGTAGACCACAGAGTTACTGTTTCCTGCTGAGGCGGACCTGAAGAGAAGTGAAGAGCACTGAAACACTGAAGTGATGACTGGACAGACAGCAGCACTGACTGGAGGAAGGATAGAGAACCTACCAGGAGTTCTGCCCTCTCCTGTCACTGGTCTGATGTGGAAAATCAAAGGCTTTGGGTTTGATGGTCACGGTGGAGTAGGTAACTTCGTCTTCATTAGAGGAGCGAGCCTGACAGAGAGGACAGAAGTGACTGTGTGCTGTTCCCACTGTGAGTGGAGATGTCCTGCTTTCTTCAGTATTTACCTGGTAATGGGGCATTTCCAGTCCAGCAGAGGAGGGTGGAGGAGAGGATGGAGTCATGTAGACGTTGGCATAAACCGTGTCAGACGGATCCTCAGCGGATGAAGACGGTGATCTCCCACTGACCCTCATGTCGAACTGGGTCTGCTGGGGAGAACGGAACCAAAACACGAGTTATAATGCAGTTTGACAGGAATGCAGCCTGAGATCTGATATCTTCATGAAACATCATGGAGAAGAAAAGGGAAAATCTTTACTGGTTGCATGAGTCTTGTGATGGATGTACTCACTTTGCTGTTGGCAGCGGTCTTCTGCTTCCTCCTACAAAAACGACATTGAACATTAAGAAGACTCAGCTGCACTTTGAACAGATAATTCCAACTTTTTTTTTTTTTGCTTCATCTCGCACATTTTAGGGAATTGATAGAAAATGTCTGGACACAATACAGTTTATTCATCACAAAATTACACCCTGACAAAGAACATGAGTCACTCGGTCACACGAACTGTCCTCCCTGTTCACTGACTCACCAGAACAAAAGCAGCGCGATCATCAGCATCACAACCAGAGAAGCTCCAACGCCAGCCAGGACTGGGAGGGTCTGCAGGCCTGGGGAGAGAAAACACGTGATGAGTTCATGTTGGAAATGATTTACCCAAAGCCCTCGAGCAAAAGGGAGTGTAAACAGGGAGCCGGGGACGGACCGGGCTGCTTCGTCTCCAGGGTGAGAAGCACTTCGGAGGAGTTGCTTGCTCCCAGGCGGTTGATGGCCTTGCAGAGGTAGAGGCCGGCGTCCGAGGCCGTCGCCGAGGGGAGGGACAGAACGGGTCCGGAGCCCGCCTGGACCAGCGGGCCGGAGGCGTCGCGCCGGTACCAGGTGTAGCTGTGAGCTGCGGGGTTGGCGTCGCTGCTGCAGGTCACGTTCACCGAGCCGCCCTCCACCAGGACCCGGGGAGTCACAGAAACGTTCCTGGGGGGGTCTGGGGACATAAAGAGGGGGGGGGTTTCAAGGCCCAGTGGTAATAGAATTCTAAGAGGTTGTCTTGAATGTTCCATTTTCCACAACTTAAATATTTCTCCTCTAAAGGGATTCCTCCTATTTCACCACTTCCTCTTGCTGCCCTGAATTTTTTGCAATTTGTTCTGACAGTTCCCACATCCTGAACACAGGCTGAGGCATGACAGGTTTGAGGAAGTTGCACACCAGACATCTTTTTCTATCTTCAAGTCATGAAAGCGTACTTTTGCTGTGATGAGTCAGACTATGAATCCAGACAGGTCAGCCTACTCACACTGGACGTCCAGCCGAACCGGAGCGGAGCTGAAGCGGTCGGCGCCGCCCCGGCTGATGTTGTTCCGGGCCTGACAGTGGTACCGTCCCGTGTGGCTGGGCTGGATGTCCGAGATGGTGTGGAGCCACCCTGAGCCGATCAGCTGCCCGTCCTTAAACAGGCTGTATCCGCTGCTCACCACAGCAGGATTGGCGCTGCTAAGGCAGAGCAGAGTCACCGAGCCTCCTTGGATTATATCTGTCTGTGGACTCATGTAGACACGAACATCCACCGGAGCGTCTGAACGAGAGAATCATCAAGCTTAGTAAGCTTAATAAACCAATTCTGTCATTCTGTATAGTTTTCTTTCATGTACTCACACTGAACACTGAGAGCCACGGGGGCGGATCTGACGCTCTCCTGTCCGCGGACGGCGCAGTGGTAACTCCCAGCATGCTCTCTCCGGGCCCGAAAGTCAGGCTCCGGCACAGGCTGTCCATCCCTGAACCAGACGATGGGAACGGGGCCGGGGCAGCCTGACCTACAGGTCAATCTGACTTGATCTCCCTCAGTCACGGTGCTCGGCTGCGCAGCGGCGGTCAGCTCTGGCAAACACACACACAGACACACTCAGCCTCACGGTGGCAACTTAAACTCCTCAGCAACACTGAACGGGACAGCCACGCATTGATTCTTTACCTCTCACGGACAGATAAGCCGGGGTTATGCTCGTCCAACCACTGAAAAGTGATGCAAAACTGAAGTGGTACGCTCCTTCATCAGACAGCTGGACGTCACTGATCTGCAGGTCACAGTTTCCCCTGCTGTTTCCCACATATCTAAAGCGATCTGAGGCTGGATAAAGACTAGAAAGGAGAACCGGTCTCTGGATTCCAGGCACTTTTTTCAACCAGCCGGTTGATGTGATGACAGTAGCAAAAGGGTAGTCATACCGACACTTCATAACCACTGAAGCTCCTTTTAAGACACACTGGTCTGCCAGGGTGACGCTCCAGTCTGCACAGCAGACGCCTGCAGACAAAAATAAAGAGGGAACTGTCACCGGAAGCAAACTGCAGCTTTTTGCTCCTCCAAAATTATGTAATAATTAAATAAATCAAACCTTTAAAAGAGGATATGAAAATGGAAAGTGTCCAACTTAAACACTGAACAGATTAAAACGAATCATTATAAAGGATTTATACATTATTGAGCACTATTGTGTGATTGAGTGCATCAATCAGGAGAACAAACTAGGAATAAAAGATTCCTTGCTGAAACTATTATTTAAAAAAAACATTAAAAAATAACACCAATCAATGAAGAATGTTTTATACTTATATATTATTGAATATTATATATTTTAAAAAAACAATCCTATAAGTTGTCAAACTACAGTGGCTTTGTTAAATTAGAAATGGTTTTCTTTACCTGGTAGAATCACCAGAAGAGCTACAATCCAACGTTCCATTTTCAAAGTGAATCTGAAACAACAATTGTATTTAATATTACTGGACATTCTGTTATCTGGTTCAGTGATATCTATTTACCAAAAACATCAAGGTAAAAGTACTCACCGCCTGGCAGAGACCAGAGACCGACTGCTTGCCTCCTGTTGTTGATGTGAGCTGTGTGGCTTAAAAGCAGAAGTGGAAAGGCCCAGCTCTACTGCGTCACATATTATGAGCAGAAACGCAGCAGGACTCGGTCAAAAGTGACACAAGTGTTTGACTCAGACTGGCCAGGAGTCTCAAATAGTGTATAATCCTTTTGAAATACACTGCCTGTTTTCTGTATGTTGGGTTTACTGAGATTGCACATGTGACAGTTGTGTCCTCACTGGCAGAGAAGTGAGTCATAGTTGTAAGTACATTTACCTTTTCATACGTTTTGGTGATCTGGCTCAATCACAGAAAACATGTTTCAAGGTTTCAACACAGTGATGACAAAGAAAAGGAATGTTTTTCAAGTTAAGAGCATAAATTGACTCAATACAGAGTTACAGTTAATATATAAATAATTACAATAAATCAGTTTATAATCTGCAATTTCAGATTATAAACTGTAGATGGGTGAAAACATACCTGGTATATAAAAGGATGGATTAAATAGCACTGCTGCAGCTGTGCCTCTCTTTGAGGTTTTATGTATTTATTCTCTGTGTGGCCTGAAGGGACAGTGGCTGACTTTTTCCATGTAGTAAGATTTTGAAGTGTGTTCATAATAACAAATTAGAAATTTAAATAAGTTAATAGTGATCAGTTATTATTATCGACATTAATGGATGGCCCAAAGATCAGGTTTTTCTTTTTTTTTCTTTGGAGGCAGGCAGGATTGTCCTCACCATGGACCTCTTTTGACTCAGTTCAGGAGCGGTCTGCCAGGCCTCCATCTTGCTGGAAATAGAAAAAACATTTTGGGTATCAGCATGTGTGCACAGTATCACAGTTTTCTTCTCCAGTCAAGCAGACATGGGCCAGTGTGGCGGCCTCCAGTAGAGAAAAGCAGAATTGGGATTGGGGGTTGAGCCGATGTGTCACCACTGTGGCTAAAACCGAAGACTTTCTCAAAGCTGTAAATGTGACATTGAAACAGTGAGGGCTGGTTAGAGGTCTCTCTCTCTCGCTCTCTCTAATGCCCTTTCTTGGCTCCTCCTCCTCCTCAGAATAAAACCAGCCGTCCCTCCTTTTCCTCCTGCGTCTCCTCACACCATGTTTCCTCTGCAGCTTCTCGCTCTGACCTTCATTTCCTCCCTCAGCCTCCAAGATGAGGAGGACGAGGGGGAGAGGAAGGAGGTGATGAAGGAGGAGGTGACGGAGAGCAGGTACGACCTGATCTTCAGGAGAGGAGACCTCCTGGAAGTTCCCCGGACCCTCTTCACACACTTTGGTATCTACCTGGGAGGAGGCAGGTGAGTTCCAGCTCTACTTTGTCATCCATGCAAACTGAAAAGCAAAGTACCGGAAACTTATCAGAGCTGATCAGTGACAATAGTCACTTTGATCTGTGGTTAATGTTTTCAGGAGGAGAAAGTCAGGCAATGCAAAGCATCTGTTTGGGGGTTCATGGTGATATAGAGGGTCTGTTTGGGGTTTCGGTTTGATGCCGTGTCATAGATTTGCCTTTATTCTCATGGCTATGTTTCCTCTCCTGATGTCTTTTCTTTCTTTTTCCCCATACTTCCCTTGTTTTCTGTCCTTGTCTTCCTCTGGTTTTCTCTCCATTCCTCTCCTTCACCCCCTCAGGGTGGCTCACTTCATCCCGGACATCCTCCCTCTGCTGTCGTCTGATCGCTACAGAATCAAGCAGATGGTGACGAACTTCAGACTCCTGCTGGGAGTCATAGCGAAGGTATCGTACTGTCAAAAAAGCGGCCGTTTTTAGAGAGTTGTTGTTGATATTGTAACAATTTTGTGTTTTTTGCTTCAGTTTGTTTGATTACTTTAATTTTATGGTGGCTTATCAGGTCTATTACGTCCTAGATTCACGCTGGCCTTGTCCTGTTATTTTGTTTTTCTGGTATTTATCTGCTGATATTGTTCTGTTGTTTGCTCTTTCTTGTTTTTGTTTTCGGTTTATTTGGTGTTTTGTCTGTGTTGTTTTTTCAGTGTTGTTGTTGGTTTCCATTTCGTCGGTCTATCGGTTTTGCGTGTGTTTATTTGTCTCTCTGTCCCTTGCCATCAGTGTGGCAGTGTGAGGGTGGACCATGTGGACGACTTTGCGTTCGGAGCTAAAATCCTGGTGAACTCCACAGACAAAGTGAGTCCAGAGAGTTCCACGAAAGCTGGGACGCTGTAGAATCCGTGAAATGAATCCAGGAGAATCACATTGAAGTCATTAGATTACATGGAAAAAAGATAAGGGAGGGAAGAAATAATGTCAGGAGGGAAAAAAGGAACATAAAGAAAAGGAAATGAGGAAACTCAGACTAAGAAGAAAACCTGGAAAGAAAATAGAAAAGTCTCTGGGTATAAATCTGGGTGGCTTTGCAATCAGAGGTATAAAGTGCTTTCCTCTCTCAGTAAATGTTAATCTGGAGGATTACTGATGAGGTAACTTGGCATGAGCGTTGGCATTTTCCTTTTGGAAGTGAGTAACTGATTACTTTCAAGTAATAAGTAACTGTGTTAGTATGAGAAGCCTGACTGGGCTCATTTCTAGTCTTTTGTCCCTGTTGGAGACAGTCTAGCATTAAACCAACGATGCCTGTCAGTGGTTGCTGTTGGAGTAAACTCCTGTTTACTGGAGGAGCTCTGTGTCGCCGTGGTAACAGAGTGGTTGTGCTGTGTGCAGGTGTGCAGCTGTGCGGCGCTGCAGGGCGACGCGGTGGCACAGCGTGCGGAGCGTCTGCAGGGCGACATCGCCTACAGCCTGCTGTGGTGGAACTGTGAGCACTTTGTCATGTTCTGTCGGTACGGGACTGCAGTCAGCTTCCAGTCCTTCCAGGTGACAGCACACACACACACACACACACACACACACACACACACACACACACACACACACACACAGAACTCTGTTGTTCCCTCAGATTCATTAAACACTCTTACATAACCACCATTGAGACATTAAAGTATTAATATTGGATAAACATTGCAATAGCAGGATGGATTAAGACAAACAGTTACAACTCAGATTACCACAAACAAACACAAAAAAGTATAAATAATCTTTGAATGAAATGGATACAACACAAGTCCAAAGATTCAAACGTCTGCAAAATACACAAAGGTAAAAGTCCTTAATGGGATTTAAAATAATCCTGAAAAGTCACAAAGGACCACAGGAGGACACAAATGAACACAAACAAATATCAATAGAATGTAATTGCACAGAAATCACAATGAAGGGAACAATTACAGTAATCTTGTAGCAGGTAGTTTATGATTTTATAATTCGTCTCAGATGTTTTGGACCAAATATCATTACTTGTTTTTTTTTTATCTGAGCTCAGAAACAACAACAACAACGACAACAACAACAACAACAACAACAACAATAATACAGTTCATCCAGACTTTTCTGTCTTTAAGACAAGCTTCTACTTTGACAATTTGATCGGTATCAACTGGTTTCATAGATATGTCATAGGCTTTGTCCATCAGCTCTCTGTGACTGTTGAAGTTAATGGAGTATTTACTGATGAAATTCCCTTTACAGGAATTATGCATAATGTGAAAAGTGTAGGTTCTAAGACAGATCCCTGTGGAACTCCATCAATAAGTGTAGTTTTAACTACGGTGTCATCATTAACATGAAAAAAATTAAATCTGTCTGATAAAATGTGATTGAAGATGAGATGTTGTTGTGCTAATCTTCCTCCTTCTCCTCCTCTCCAGTTCTGTAAAACAGTGAGGAAGCTGCTTCTGAGTTCAGGCGTTGCCATGGTGATGGTGGTGTTGTCTCCCTGCCTGCTGTTGTCTGGTGCAGCTGTAAGTTGGTCCATGGTGCTGCTGGCCGCCCTGCCACCTTTCCTCATCTGGATGGCATCGTGAGGGCAGCAAGAAGCAACTCTGATCTGGATTACTCTGCGAGAGTAATCAGATTACTCCTCATGTCATTCTAGAAAAACTTTTATCATTTTAATTCTCAGATCTCATTTTATTGCAGCATTTTGTCACTTCATTTGATCTTTCATTATGTGTTACAATCATTTGCTGACATGTAAATTATTTTATTTGCATTTCTTACGTTGGTTTTTTTTCTTTATTGCTTGTATTTAGCATTTATTTAATGCTTCATAATTTATTATTAATGATCAATAGTAATGTATTACTAAATCTTCATTCCATTGTAACTGATCTGTTCCTATGAATAAATTTCAGATATTTACTCTCTTGCCTTTGTTTTTTCATTTTCAGTTGCTGTAGTTTCTGTGATTAAGTCTTAGATATTCCATCCCTATCAGTCTTTTCTGTAATCACGTTGTGATTTTTTTTTTTACTGAATGATTTTTTTAAATGTTAGGTTACATCCCGCCTTCCAAGCCAGGACTCAGCGTTTTGATTGGCTTAAACAGTCCCCATCACACGTCACTCAGAATCGGCTCGCTGTGATTGGACAAAGCTGTCAGACCCGCCAAAAGCTTCCTCTTTACAGAAACATCGGGAAATAAAACTCAGAATTGCAGGACTGCAGCTTTTTTTCTTATCTTTTGGAGGACAACATCTTGTAATTAGTGAATAAATGTCTCTGGACAGAGAAGGTAGGAGTGTTCTGGACTTTTCTGGGCAAGTACGCAAACGGGTGGGACTTAATTGTCTGGGTAACGGATTTAATTGGTACACCTGTGTTGCCGGTAATTTGGTGTTAGCCTCTGGAATGGAAGCGTTACGTTCATCAGCTCCTTTTTGTTTATTTTTTTAGCTTCAATTTAAAGAAAACAATTGGAATGAAACCGTTTGGACAACTTCACGTTGGTCAATGCTGATAAATGTCCGGGATGAAGCTAAAGAGAGTGTCACCGTGCTCATAGGGGAAGATTAGCATGTTAGCTTCTTTTCGATGATGTTAAACGAACCAAATTCCAAAAAATAAATAAAACCTCTCCACATCAAGAATTACATTAATGTTTTCATATATGGGTCTTGAATCATGTAAATTAGGTATCAATAATGTATCAATATTAATTTATATTCTTTTCCTCCTATTTTCATGAAAAACGACAGAAGAGGATATTCCCTCCTCCAGCTTTTCAGTGTTTTCTTTCTATGTCAAGTTCAGTTATAATACTGAGCCTACCAATAATTCATGAAATCCTTATCATATATTAGAATTTTGATTTATCATTTGTATAATAATCATTAATGTTAATAATCTGATTCATTGTTGCATTAATAGTTAATAACATGTTCACATAAGCAAAGAGGATTTAAAATGTAATGTTTCATGACATATAGTATCTGTTCTGATTCGATACTTACCCCAAATGATTATCCAGGATTGACTGAGTCACCTGGCTGCACAGGTAACCTCTGGGGTTTCCCTCTCTGACAGATGGCAGCACGGCGGCGGACGCAGAACCCAGTGAGAACCTGGACACGGACCCAGGTGAAGATACGGGCCCTGGTGAGAAAGTGGACACGGGGGCAGATGTGACACCTGGTGAGAACGTGGACTGGTTGGGGGACAGAAACCCCGCCTTCCTGGAGTCCGCTGCTAAACATTTAGCGCTTCTGGCTTTGATGGAGAGGACGGGCTACGAGATGCTACAGGTGAACGGACAGAGGACGTATGGTCCCCCGCCAGGTGAGACTCGCCGGTCATCTGGAAAGACCGCAGAAAAATAGGAGCTGGTAAAAATATAAAACCTGTGTGTGTCTATCTGTGTGTGTCTCAGGGTGGGACGGCCCACCGCCCCCTCATGGCTGTGAGGTATTTGTGGGGAAGATTCCCAGAGACATGTATGAAGACGAGCTGGTCCCTCTGTTTGAGCGCGCTGGACAAATCTATGAGTTCAGACTGATGCTGGAGTTCAGTGGAGAGAACCGAGGCTACGGCTTTGTCAAGTTCAGCAGCAGGTGACTCTCTCTGTCTCTGACTGGCTGTCCTGGCTTAAAGACAGCTGTGATTGCATCACTTATCGTGTGTGTGTGTGTGTCAGAGACGAGGCTCACAGAGCAATCCAGCTGTTGGATAACTCAGAGGTTCGTCCGGGAAAGTTTATCGGTGTGTGTCCCAGTGTGGACAACTGCCGTCTCTTCATCAGCCCCATCCCCAGAGACGAGACGAAGGACCACATCCTGGAGGAGATGAAGACAGTAAACACATGCGCGCGCGTACACACACACACACACTCTCACACACACACAGAGTTGTGATTGTGTTGTTTTCATGTTGTACCAGGTCACAGACGGTGTAGTGGATGTGATTGTCCCTCTGAACTCTTCAGATGAAGGAATCAGAAATCGTGGATTTGCTTTCATCGAATATGAATCCCACAAAGCTGCAGCCCTGGCGAGGAGGAAGCTGATCACAGGTACTCCTCTCTACTCCTCACTACTCTCTATTACTCCTCCTCATTACTGCTCATTCCTCCTCAGTACAGCCGTTTGGACACCACATCCGGGTCAAGTGGGCGGAGTCGGAGACGGACAAGAATCAGGAGGCCGTACAACACATCAAGGTCCTCTATGTGAGTCAGCCCAGCTCAAACCCGGCGTGGCTCTTAGTGTCGCAGCCTCGGATTGGTGGATCCTCTCCTGCCTCTGACTGACTGGCAGCGCTGCTCTTGGGCCTCCTGCAGGTGTGCAACCTGCAGCCTCAGACCTCGGAGGAGACCCTCCAGCAGGAGTTCTCCCGCTTCAGTCCGGGCTGCGTGGAACGCGTCAAGAAGTTCAACAGCTACGCCTTCATCCACTACCGCCACCGCGGCGAAGCCATGATGGCGCTCCGGCTCATGAACGGAGCCCACATCGACGGCGCCGCCGTGGAGGTCCGGCTGGCCAAGGAAGGGAACGCCGCCAGGAGGAGGTCCAATGGGCAGGGCAGCCTGGGTGGAGGAGGAGGAGGAGACCTCGGCTCCTCCAAGAGATCCAAACCTCTGCAGGCTAACCAGGGAAACCCCCTCTATAACGCCGCAGGAGGAGGCGGCGGCGCTGGAGGTGAGGAGGGGCAACTGCAGGAGCAACGCTGACCGGCTCGTATATTGTGAATGTTTAACCATTCTAAGCTAACCTGAGACCAGTTGAAAAGCAAAAATGCTGGGACAGACTCCAGCTGCGATGGACGGAGTCTCTCTGCAGGCTGCGCCTCATTGCCGCCCTCTGTGACCCCTCAGAGGACCTGTTCCCCCTGCTCCCCGGCACTCCGCTCTCGCCCACCAGCCTGCTGGCCCTGAAGTCCTGTCAGCTCACGTCGGGCGTCTCTCTGCTGGAGTTCCACTGCATGAGGATGTTCTGGAGCCCGCCAGAATACTACCTGTTCTCCACACAGGGCCCCAACGGCAAGCTGCTGCTCATATATAAGGTATACACACACACACACACACACACACACACACACACACACACACACACACACACACACACACACACAGTCACCTCACTTTCAGCTGAAGCTAAAGGTGTGTTTTTTTTGTATACAGCATATTTTTATCATACTAGTTGGTTAACAGCTGTTTTCGTTTTGGACTAAAGAACAGACCAGGAAGGTACTTCATTGCTTCATTCACAACATTGTCAACCACCAGGCTTTAAAGCACGTGTGTGTGTGTGTGTGTGTGTGTGTGTGTGTGTGTGTGTGTGTGTGTGTGTGTGTGCAGGTGGTAATACCGTCCACTCAGAGAACCTTCATGCCCAGTGTGCTGTGCCTGCTGCAGGAGAATGCCAAAGAGTTGGCCGCAAAGTTCACCCTGTGGAGCCTGGGTACGCACACACACACACACACACACACACATTAACACTCGTATTTAACCCTTGTGAGGGACTCCCTGTCCCTCTAGTGTTCCTACAAAAAAAAAAGAAAAAAAACCAGGTAAGGTAAAAAAACCGAATCCCAGCAATAAATAAATATGACTTGAAGTTTGTAGCTCCTTGTGTTGTCCCACTTCTGACTTTCCTAACTTGTGAGGTCAACACATATACCAGGGAAGCCATAAGAGCACTTGATTAAATACTTTTTTGCGTCACTCACAGCTCAGCTGGGCACCGGAACTGTGAGTGGTCGGCCCACAGACAGAGGTGAGTCAAGTTTCTGGTGCTTTAGCATATTTGTGATTAAGAGTTATGATGGGCATAAATCAAAAAATCAAACACTATCTGTCCTGTCTATACATTGGAAGTTTTAGATTTCGCCTCAGGATGCCTGGGGACCTGCAGATTCATGTCATTTTTTTTCCGGCTCCCCAAGCTGTTTATCTGCTCTTTTATTGCAGATTATAGTGAAAGAAGCAGATATATTGTTGGTTTGTTGTCATTTGGTATTACAGTTTATTTTGTTTTGCTTTCCTGTTTCTGAGTTGCGCATAAATCACATTTAATCAGTAAGTTATCTATACACACAACAATCATGCCGCTAATGAGTGTGTGGTCTTTCAAGGTGCAAGGCAGATAGTTTTTGATTTATGTGCATTCTAGCTCTGAGACAGAACTGCAAAAGCACAAAGAAACAGAAATGAGAATAATTCATCTGTCCGTGGGCCGTGGCTGAGCAGCATGTTGCCTCTGGAAAAATGAGGAAATAAAAACTATTTAACCTTGTTAATTTATCAGTGTGCATTTAAGGCGAGGAGAGGCGTTCATTTGATTTGTATTGTTCTCTCCACACATACAGTATGTGTGGTTCCATTGGAGCATCAGACTGTTGAGATCTACCACAGAAACAGTTTTTATTGTTTCCTCCTCAGGAAGAGGAGTCACTGAGACGGACACCACAGGAGGCCTGCTGTCCATGATCTGAGCTCCGTCCTCCTCACGACTCGTTCATCCCTTCATGCTGATTACTGGACGTTTGTTTGTGGCTGTCATGTTTCTGTTTGCCGTGTTCAAAGGTTCCTTGTCTGAAATAAAGATTTTGCGAACTTCCTCGTCAAGGTGCTTCCTGCAGGATGTGGCTCTCACCTCATCTTCCCAAAAACAAAATAACAGGTTGCACAAATATCCAGGACAGACATTCTTGACTTGAAATATATAAAGCAAATAAAGTCATAGAATTTAGCATATGTCAGGGCTGCTTCTTGAAAATAAACAATAGTTGAGAGTAATTTCATCTTGTTTCTGTATAGATCTAATATATTGATCGAGGACACAGGCTGAAATCACCTGGAGACATCCACCCTACACCACCGCTTAAGCTGCAGGCAGAGAATACAGCAGCCGTCATTTGAAGTACAGGATTCTAGAATATGTGGCATTTTGACATTTTTAATTGAATATAGTTTCACTTTAAAATACTCAAAAGATGTTTACTCTACCCCAGTTAGAAGACAAATACAGTATGTGGTTAATATTTTAATTTTGCTTTTTTTAAAAAAAAATCACATTTATGAATAAAAGTGACGCTTTTTGGTCAAATGTAATGAAAGAATAAGTTAAAATGGAGATAAAATATGATCATAATCAATACATTTCCATATAAATCAACGTTGTTTTTTTGTAATTCATTATAAATTGAACACAAACAGAAACGTGAGGAATTTCCTCTTCACGTTGCATCATTGTTAAAGCGGAGCTGCAGCGCCCTCCTGTGGCATCTTGTGGTAACTGCAGAAATGACAGCTCCATGGATTCCAGTGTGTTCTTCTGTCATGTCAATGACACACACACACACACACACACACACACACACACACACACACACACACACACACACACACACACACACACACGGCACCAGGACTCGACCTCTGCTCGTCTGTGGAGGTGATGGCCTTTCCCTCTCTGTCCACTGGGGGGAGCCACTGGACCACGCTGCACAAACTGGAGCCGTGTCTGACTCCAAACTCCACCCTTGAACAGATGGTTTTTATTTGTTGTCTTAAAATCGACTATTTTTAACTGCTGACATGCGGATCAAACCTCATGCGTTGCACTGTGAAACTGCTGCAGGCTGCTATATATGCTCCCGTAATTTGTTCTAAATTTGCGATACTTGTTATTTTTCAATCCATCCATACTCACCACACAGGCCTTTTACCGTATATTAAACATATATTCTGCACAAAGAAGGTAAACTCTGTCTTCTTTAGCAGCGTTTTAAAAAGGAAAGGAAATTTAGCAAAAAGAACATGATAGTGACACATTTATTGCAACAATTAATTTGACATTAATGCGGTTTAAATTCTGTTTTATAAACTGAGTTGTAGCAAATACATTCACAGTGTGTCGTGACTGTAGGTTTATAGTTTGGTTCTTCAGTGCTTAAATTGTCTTTTTTCTTCTTAAGCTGCTGCATCAACCGAAATGGTGCAATCCACAGTTCTATTTAAGTAATTCAAAAATATTAATCCAACTATAAATATGTAGATTACATCTTGATAATGTGCATTTTTCTTTCACTACATACTAGTCAGATAAAGTCTCACTACAAAAACAGTGAAAGTCATTCATTTAATTTCTCTCTTCATAAGAGGACGGGTGTGTTCAGTAAAAGCAGGCACTATCAACCGAATAAATGAAGTAACAGTCGCAGTGAGCCAGCAGGCTGTTTCTGCATGGAAATATTCAAACAGTTCTTAATTTTTCCACATTTTTTAAATCATGTAACCTGCACCGTGGAAGCAGTGTTCATGTTTTCCTCTTCGGTATTGAGCTGTCTCTAAATCAGACATCAGGAAATGATTTGATGCAGAGAAAGAAAAGAGAAAGTCATGCAGCACAGTCCAGGGTCTGGATCTACAGGTGGGTCCACATCAGGGACTTCATGATCCACCGCAGGACTCTGCTCATCATCACAGTCTGAGCTTCCTGTCCTACAGGAAGGTGGAAGTAAAGGGAGCGGATCACACAACGGCTGATGTTTTCTTCTTTCTGGGAAGAAACAAAACAAACAAAACAAAACATGAAGGACAAAATTGTATTGTCACATACTTTCATCTAACTTCCACACCAAATCTCACATCGTATCTTCTACCTCAACGTTTTTGAAGAAATGATTGTTAATGCAGCATTTAATGTTCAGCATCATGTGACTGTAGCATAAACACTTTGGTGACTGAACTCTACAGTTGTACCTGATATTCTGGTTCCTCTCAGTCAGTCAGTGCTGATGCTGGGGCAGTAAAGTGTAAACAACTCTGGAGGAGTCCTTTGGTTTCTTATCCCCACCTGGTGGCAGGTTGTGTATCTGCACCTGATCCGTGCTGGAAGTAAACCACAGGAACCACTCAGGAGTCAATCTGCTCCTCTGTTTGCTCAAAAAGCCAATAAAATGTGTTTACATTCTTCTTAAAATAGGGGTTATCACAACAAACCTACAGAATGCAACAGATATTGGAGAAGTTTTTTTTTTTTTTTTTTTGACAATTCAGTGTATTTTGTATGAGATTGTCATCATTTTCTTTAGTAATTATTTGGTTTGTCTCAAATATAGATATCTCCATCAGGTATACTCTGCACCACAACAAAGAAAACCGTTAAATAAAAATAAAAGAAGTTATCACGGCACTGTTTGACTCGTCTGACTCAAGAGGAGTTTGGCTCCCCTGAGAGGTGACAGGAGAGAATAAATTGAAACAAAAGACAAAAAAAGAAAAAGGCTAAACAAAGCCTGGGAGGTAACAGGAAGTGTACCTGGACAGCTTGGAGTAGTGGACGGTGATGTATTTAGAGCTGCGACTCTCAGCGGGTGTGAGCGGAGGAGCGTCCATCAGAGGGACGATGGAGGGATGGGAGCCTTCACTGGAGTCCTCCGGCTCCTCCTGGACACACACACACACACACGCACACACACACAAATACAAATGTATTATCATCAGAACAACTTGTTAAATTCTTGAACTGATCTTTAATGTTGACCCATTTCTATATTCGTGCAGTAATCCTGACCTGGACTAAAGGTCGCCCCTGGTGGTCAAATGAATACATTGCAGTTAATATCACCATTTGGCTGGGTTTAGACGGGCCAGGTCTGGCCCTCGGGCCCTACGTCTGACATCCCTCATCTTCACCTTCACATCACCTCAGACTAGCCTCTCACCGGGATGTCGGACATCTTGCCCTTCCTCGCTGGGAACGGCTGCGGGGCCGACTCGTAGAAGAGGGTGTCGGCTGTCAGCGATGGACGCTGGGGAGTCACACACACTCTATAAATCATCCGCTCAGGCTGAGTTTCAAGATCAAAGATAAAAAAAAAAAAAAAAAACCCATCACAGACGAACTACAGTACCTTGTTTGCTACTTCTGCGGACTCCAGGTCCACTCTGTGCATGTTTTTACTGAGGGAACAAACAGCTCAGGGTGAGAAAGTGACAAAATAAACAACCTCTCAAAAAAACTGAAGCCAGATTAACATCGGTGTGTGTGATTTTCCTTCACCTGATCATGATGGCCACTGTGAGAGTGATGAGTCCGGCTGAAACGCCCACTGCTGAAGCCAAGGCGATGACCTTCAGACGACCTGCAGGGGTCAGGGGTCAGGGCAGCGAGGGTTATCAGCGAGAGTGGAAGCGAGAACGGTGAGGATGAATGAAAAGCAGAAGTGTTGGAGCTAAAATAGATCATCTCGCATAAAAATAGAAGCAGAGCGTGATCTGCAGCGGCCGTCTAGACTTTCAAGTCTTGTGTTTCCAGTTGTGATTTCCAAACCCAACTCCTCACTTCTTCAGCTGTCTAGACTCAAATAGCAGTTTTCCACAGCACCTCGTCACCTCCTCCTCCTCCTCCTCCTCCTCCTCCTCCTCCTCCTGCCCGGCCGGAGCGAGAGGGCTTCACATGACTCACAGTGACTCATAGAAAAACAGTCACAAATCATGAGGCAGGACACAACGGACGCCAGAGCCCGGAGCGCCGCCATCGTGACAGGCCCGGCTTCATCACTTATTATTTAACCTCAGCAGACATCACTCGCGCGCTAATCAGATAAATACTGCTCTTTCAGTGCGTCTTATAAAATCTCAATTCACAATATTGTGACTCAGAGGAATAACAGGAATAAGATCCTGTGGTGTGAATGTGTGGAAAGTGAAGAAATAAGAAAAACAGTGAAAATCCATCCTGAGGATGTGCAGCGATGGTACGAACCCTGATGATGGAGCAGAGCAGGAATCTCTGGCTTAAATAAAGTCCTTCAGAAAATACTTTAGACGTCATAATCAGTGCAGTTTTCTATTGTTCATGCCGTCAACCCTAAGATAGATTCTCTGATTATTGAATATGAGAGAAGGGGTATCATTAGTTCAGCTGCTTGAGCCCCGCGAGTCAACTTTCATAAAATGATCACATTATTGGTTTGATTGGCCATAAGAAGAAAAATTACATTTTTAACCACATTTGAGCCTATTTTCAACTGAAATTGCTCTGTAATTATGGTATCATATCAAAAACAAACACAACATTTCAGGAGATTAGTAGAAGAAATAACCAAAACGTTCCTGTGGTGAAAGCTCTCAGTTTGGACTTGAAATGCTCACGACCCTCACAACGATCTGAACTGTGCAGCCTCAGATGGCTTCATGAGGTCAAAGAGCTGGTCCGCGAGTCTCCGGGGCGGCCGTACCTCGCACCCGGACGGTGAGGACGGGCGAGCTGTGCGCTCCGATCCGGTTCCTGGCCTCGCAGTAGTACTGGCCGCTCTCGCCGGGCCCGACCTCCGAGAAGGTGAAGACCGGCCCCGACCTGGAGCCCCACGCTGCAGGACGGAGCACAGGAGACAATCACAGCTGACGGCTGCTCCGGAGCGGGAGCAGCCGGCCTCACCGACAGGCAGCCTTCACCACAGACACACTTAAGCACGGGCGACTTTGTAATGTCAAGCTTGAGTGGAACCACATTTTTGTACGATGCTAACATTGCACAGAGCCCCCGTCCAGCGCTAAGCGGTGCCACGTGAAGTTGTCCACGGCCGGGTAGGCCTGGCTGCTGCAGGTCAGCGTCAGAGGCTGGCCGGCCTCCAGCACGCTGGAGGGACGCGCCAGGACCGAGGTGTTCTTCGGAGGGTCTGGAGAGAGGGAAGAGGGAAGCTTCGCTGTGAGTGTGATCGGCGAGCGGGACGTAACACACACACACACACACACACACAGATCACGCTACAGCAGGACTCACAGAGCACCGTGAGCGTGGCCACAGGAGAGCTCTGGTATCCTAACGGGTTGGACGCCGTGCAGTAGTACTGGCCCGCATGGTGAGCGCGCACGGACAGGAAGGTCAGGTTCTGAAACGCACCCTTTGCTATCACCTGCTCACCCAGGATACGATACCAGGAGAACCTGCAGGAGACGATGACGATGACGAGGATGAAGATGATGATGACGATGATCTTTTATGAAAACGTGTAAAAAATCCCTTTGAGCTGAATGGTTTGAAAAAATAGGATGACGTATGCGAAGATCATGGAAGTGACGATGATGACAACAGTAATGAATCTTCCTCCGTGTGGCCACAGGCCTGGCTTCAGGTGTTCCTGCCGAGGTTCCTACCTGCTGGGCGCAGGCTGTGCCTGGCTGACGCAGCTCAGGTTCACATAGGAGCCTTCCCTGACGTCTCCAGGAGGACGCACCAGCACCCGGGTGTTCTTCGGAGCATCTGAGGAGGAAAAGCGAGGCAGCAGGAAAACTTAGGGTGTGTGTTTGGAACTAAAAGCTGTGCTGAAATTATCTTCTTATCAGCAAACTGCTTATAAGGGTGTCGAATTTTTCAAGTAACAAAGAGGAAAGTAGTTTGTTCAACAGAGTTTCATGAAAATGTTGATATTTTTTGCAAAATGAAAGAATCTCAGCATGAATTTTCATGCTACCTCCTGACGCCGGCCGGCCCGCTGGAGGCAGACACACACACTCAGGCGTTTGATTTTGAGCAGTTCCTGACGTGGAGGTCACTCGCTGTGTCTGCGATACTTGCCAAACGCGCGGCGGACTCACATGTGACGTTGAGGAGAAGCGGTCTGGAGCGGTCGGTCCCCAGCGAGTTCCGCGCCACGCAGAAGTACTCTCCCCCGTCCGTGTGTCGGAGGCGAGGCAGATGGAGCTGAGGCCGGAAGCTGTCCGGGATGCTGCCGCTCTCCATGTCTGGGAAGCAGCCAGAGCTCAGCGAACACGCAACGTCGCCAAGACAACAGCATGATGGGAAATATTTACATTCAGTGACAACAAAAGCCAAGCATGACTCTGCAGGATGGAGTGAGCTTTATGAGTAACTGTTAAGGTGCACGTCCCTCTGAGCTTTGGGTGGAGAAACGCTCCTGGCTTGTGTTGGTTCAGTGTTGTCCTTCACCTTTGAACCACGCGAAGCTCTCCACAGGCGGAGCGGCGTCACTGCTGCAGGTCAGAGTGACGGAGCCACCCTCCGACACCGCCACCGAAGGGAAGGCCGCGATGAGGGTGGAGCGAGGGGCGTCTGGATGGAGAGAAACAGCAGGGATGGGGGTCAGAGGGAGGGAAAAGAGCGAACGGTAATGATCTGTCCATCATCTATGGTCAGAGGGTCAGGGAGGCTGGACACAATGTCAGACTGCAGACATCGAGACGACAAGCAATATACAAACAAATACGTTGATCTACAGGAAGAAAAACTAAAATCACAGCTGAAGAAGTTTTGGTTTTAAAGGTGCTGTAGGCAGGATTCGGCATCTCCGCCATCTTGCTTAGGGTTACCGAAGCAAGATGGCGATTTGACCCATCTAAGATGGCGATTTGAAACCCAGCACAGCCAATCCTGTCCTGTTTTCTCTGACATCACGCCCTTACGCAAGTTAAGCCCCTCTCACAAAACCGTGCGATGAACGCCCCTCGACCAATCACGGTCAGAGCCTCAGGGGCTCTTCTGATTGGTCAAAGATACCTGGAGCTGTCGAGATTCCTTTTCAGCTCAGAACAGAGACAGACAGAAATGCTGCGCCCTCGCGGTAGAGCAATTATGCTACACTCCTAAAGGATTATCAATGGATACTCTAATATTTAATCCAAAGAAAACACAGAAAAATTAGCATTGACTAGCAAAATCCTGCCTACAGCACCTTTAAAACTTTTGAGGCTTAATTACTTAGTTTATATAAGAAATTGCTGTGAAGCACACAAGCTACAATCCTGAGAATAATGTGTGTTTTACTTAGAATCCAACAGATGAGTCCTACAAACACAAAAGGACAGAGGTGCCAAACATAAGGTCTGTGGGTCTACACCAGTCCCACCAGTTTTTATTTATTTGTTTTTTTAAACAAAGTAACTCTATCGAAGTGTAGCAGACTGAGACCTGCGTTGAGATATCAGTGATGCTGCCATGAAAAATAAAAGATAAAAAAAACAGCTTTAGCCTCAAAGCCATGCTGTCAGAGTGAGTTTGTAAAAACAGGCAGCACACTCTATTTTGTACCAGAAGGTTTCATTAAAATGGGCTTCATGTTGAGGTTTTAGTCATTTTCTGTAGAAACTGATTGGTTTTGTGAAAATTTACACCACAACAAAGAAAAACACGAAGGTTTAAATTTAAAGGTTGTTGTTTTACTGGTCTGTTTGTTTCCCCAGAACGAAACTGTTTGACACCCCTGATCTAAAGTCTCCTGGTTCTGGTGGTCTTCGCTGACGTTACTCACGCCCCAGAGCCAGAGAGAGGGACGGCGACTGGACGTTCTGTGGTGGGATCGGCCGGCAGGTGTATTCTCCGACGTGTTGCTGATCAAAGCGGTTGATAATCATCCACTTCTCATAGGACCCCAGGTTCAAGCCGTTCCTGTATGAGCAGAAAACAAGAGCACGAGTCATTTAAAGGGTTAAAATACCTGTTCCTTGTCTTTGCTGACACACCTGTAGAGTGCAAGGCTTCTCCCCGGAGCGGCACACCCTCTGGCCTGGCAGCCGACAAACACTGTCTCTCCAAACCCAAACATGTTGGCCGGCCTGGCTGGATGCACCTGCACCTGCAGGTCTGAAACACACACACACACACACACACACACACACACACACAGACGAGTTCACACACTTCCCTACAACCGCTTCTTCAGTATGTGTTGGCCTACCTGTAACAGCCAGACTGATGGTGTCAGGAGACGTCCACCGTCCCAGCGGCTGGTCCGTCTCAAACCTGAAGTGGTACTGACCAGCGTCGCTCAGCTTCACCCCCCGAACCTGCACCGAGCAGCTGGAGTAGCTGCCCCCGATGTACCTGCGGTTAGTCGATTCAAAATTCCTGAGACTTTCAAAGCACCCTCATTTCACCTTCATCACGTGGATGAGGCGTACTCGCTCGCACCGTGTGCGTCCGCGGTAGGACAGGCTGACGTGGCTGGGATCGGTGTGGTGGGCGAACTCCCGGCGACCCTCAGCCGACACACGAAACCACATGACTCGCTTCACGCTGTGACCTGCAAGGACAAACACAAAAACATAACACTGTGTCTTGAAGTGACTGAGCTGTATTTGAGTTGAACCGATCTGAATGGATCTGCTGTCGTACCTGACGGGTAGTCATACCGGCAGGGCAGAGTGACCGTGGTCCCTGCCCACACGCAGATCTCCCTGCGTGAAAACGACACACTCCACCTGCTTTGAGTTCCTGCGGGACGCACAAACTCCAGTAAGTGAGATTAAATTCATATCCGCGAGCTTATAAACTCATTCTCCCATCTGCTTTCCAATCAAACACCGTGTCGAGAAAGAATCAGCGCCTACATGCGTTGTGCCACATAAAACAGCTCCTCCAGCTGCAGAGGATACATTCTTGGAAACTTTAGGAAGTGTAAATTTCAATAAGCCACAAGTAAAACGGTTCCTCCACTGGACTCCTCGGAGGAAAACGTGTCAAACCGCAGTGCTCAGCGCCGGTTTCAGACAGCGACACCGAGCGCGGCGCTGTGTTAATGTGCCGTGATGAGCAGCCGTGGTGTCCTCCCGAGCCGCTAACTGCCTGCCTGGCTGACTACCTTGCACAAAAGGCAATCAATACTTATAAATAAACCCGAGCGTAAAGGCAAGGGCACCTGGCTGCAGGACCTTTTGAGCATAAAGGATCCCTGGAATTATTTTGTTTGCTTGATGGCTTTTCTTTATTTTAACAATAATTTTCCCATATGGGAAACGCTTAGAAATTAGGAGTAAAATATGAAATATAAAATCTATCACAGAGAATACAAAACTTCCCATACATTCAACTCATTTCAGAGGCTGAAAACAGCATTTAAAAGTTGAGCGTGTGTTTTCTTACCTGGTGAAGCTGTGAGGATGATACCCAGGATTAACACACCTGCCGACATCTCCGCTGACACCAGCTCTGTAACGTCACCGGAGGAGGAGAAACGCTCAGAGCCGCTTTTAAATCTGGATTTAAAATCCATCCAAGCTGATTAAACACAAACCTCTCACCTCGCAGAGTGTCTGCATTCACCTGGCCGTCGTGTGGTGTGCGCCTCCAGCTGTGGCTTTTGTAGCAACGGAGGATGCAGAGTGTGTTGATGTGAGATGGGAGGAGGAGGAAGGGGAGGAGGATGAGGATGATGATGATGAGGAGGGGGAGGAAGTACATGTGCTCGCTGTTAAAGGAAGTTCAGCCGTCTCTTTCTATTTTCACTTTTCTTCCCATTGAAAGTGTTTCTAAGGTCACTGCTCTGATGACTGGAATTTCCTTTTTTAGCGTCGAAATCAAAATGTGACCTCCTTGTGATCACGATGGCCTCTTTTAGCTGAATGAGGCAACTCAGGCAAGGTCAAATGTCATTAACCTCTAGTAAATAAACTATTAGTAGGCAACAGCGTGCAGCATTCAATCAAAAGTAAAATATAAGAGAATTTCCATTTGTAATCCAGGGGTTGGATTTGATTCTAGTTTATTGTTATTGTGCCATTTAGCGTTTCCTTTCCTTGGGTTTGTGCAGATTTTGTTTGGACTTGTTTGGAACTGGAACTTCATGGTCTGAGCCGCCTGCCGCCATCATTTCTGCAGCAAGTGGACTGATGTCTGCTTGTCGTCCTCAGTATCTGACCTCTCCTTTTGTCTTCTTCTAACCCCAACCGCAACAGCAGAAAGTCTCCTCTGAGTCTGCCAGAGATGTTCACAAGCCTTTTTTGGCCAAGTCCAAGTCAAGTCTCAATTGTGGGGTGAGACCTGGTCAAGTCTCAAGTCTTTAGTCACGAGTCCAAGTCTAAGTCCAAGTCCAGAGATGCCAGTTTGAGAACTGCTGTTATCATGCAAACCTATGATTTTAGTTGTGCTGTATATTTTTTCAATGGAAATAATTTCTCAGTTTTTGTTTGTTAGTGAAAAAACAAAGTATAACCCAGTATAAAACAGTACAAAAACAGTCAAAATCATCTTTGCAGTATGAAAAAAAAACAAAGCGCAATATGTTGTAGAAAAACATAATGAAGTAAAATGTGCATTTTCAGAATCCAAATTGTTAAATATATCACAGAAAAAATATCTAATTGCGTTGGCGTGCGTCTCCGTGCGTAATTGATCACAGAAGGCGGCCGTGCTCCTGTGTTTACGCGCAAAAATGTTTCCCTGACGGATGAAGTCCGAATTCCAGTGTAATATATCATTCGAAAAGCTCAACACATGCAGAACGTCAGGAAACTTTATTTAAATCCCCAAAATCCCCCAACACAACCAGATGGCCACTGGAGGCAGTAGATCAAAACATGGCGCATGACGCCTTTTTAACACTACAGAGGAAAACACCATCAATTCTGGTCAGAGAACAGCGTGTGGGCTGGAAATGACCACAAAACGGTAAGGAAATAAATAAATAAAATATGTTGCTTCTGATGTGAATAGTTTTGGGCTTTGGTGCAATCTGAGCTGCTGGCTGTGAAATGTGAAGGTCTGGTGTCTGTGGGACTCCCATTCAGTACCGTCACATGTCAAAGTCATCATCTGTGCAGGTTGTAGTCTTGGAAAACATTTTTTAATGTATCAAAAAAATAATCAAGTAAAATAAATCCGTGGTTTGTTAATCAACATGGGACATTATGGATACCCACAGTAGAATCCCTGAGCTGTCTCTCTTTGGAGAATTAAATTAAATATTCCACTGAGGGGAGAAATTTCCTATATGACATTTGAAACACTATGATTAGAAAAAGTACGTTGAGGACACTAAACATGTCAACGCTGTATCCATAGAGTTGAAAATAATGGGATCAGGATTGACATTGGGCTTTCATATTCAGTGTGTGTGTGTGTGTGTGTGTGTGTGTGCGTGTGTGTGTGCCTATATTATAATAAAATTTATGTAATGAATTTGGAAAGACCCCAGGAAGAATAGCTACTGAGATTTCAGTGGCTAATGGGGATCTTAATAAACTAAACTAAACTAAACTAAACGCTGTTTGAATCTTAAAAAATTATCTGTAACATGAACTCTAAACACAGGCTTGGGTGCAGCTTCATTTGAATGATGTATTGATGAACCTCTCCTGATGGACCCACGCTTCTTCGTGTGACGGATCTGTTCTCGGCGACTCCCAACATGATATCTGATTGTTTGCGGCCACAGAGGGGAAAGTACCAGCCGAAGGCTTGGCAGACCTTCACTGTCATGGCAACCAAAACAAACACATGAAGCAGGCCGAGTCCGGTCAGCTTTAGAAAAAGAGCTTGGTTTGGGTTAGAATAACTTCTGCCTCGCTCTATCTGTTCTCATGGAGGCGTTGAAGAAAATAAACCCAAAATGAAATCAGTCCAAAAAGGTTCATTGGTCTTCCAAGTTATAATCCAAAACAAAGGTTCATTTCCCTGGTCTTTTGAAATGAACCTTTGTTTTGCAAAATGAAATCAGTTTGATACTTTTGTTGAAATTACTGTATCGATTCTATGATCACACCATTGTGACTTTCTGTTGGTGTTTTTAATCTGTTTAAAAAAGGAAGAGAGACATAGACAGAAGCAATCCGATGCAGAGAACAGCACAGGATCAGCGTTTGTATGTATTTATTGGTGTCTTCAAGTGTTTCTGGTGTTTGGTGTGTGCAAAGTCTTACTGACAAAGCAATGGCACAATCACCATCAGTCTGTTTTCACTGACATTTGGTTTGATTTATTTCACACAAACATGTTTCACCACTACATATACCCCTCCGGGTCGGCTGTCGGATGAAATTTACTTCAGATTCTAATAAAAGTATTGTGAGACTTAACACAATGCATTGGAGAGATTCAGAGATTCGGTGAAACGGTTTCCAACTCTTTTGGAGCTCTGGAGATAAACAGGTAAGATTTCAACAAAATTAGATTTGCACATGTCAAAGAAAACAGAAGACACTTCCCAGAATCTAAAACAGACCTCGAAGTCCATTACCATTTATAGTACCAACAAGCACGTGAAGAGTTTGGACTAAACCTGACAGGCACATGGAGAACATGCAAACCCCTCCAGAGCTCAGAGGAATCCGATTAGCCTCTGCGAATTGTCTGCATGAGTCACTTTGCTCTGTTACTTGAGCCATTGTTCATGCAGAACATTGATTAGTGAGGGGTGTTTATGTGCAGCGCTCAGTGGTCTGACTGATCGTGTGGTCACCGCGACCGTGTCTTCACTTTCCACCAACGCCGCCGCGATATTGGTGCAAACTCTGACCGCCGTGGCGGAGCGACGCGCACGTATGGTTCACTGGGCGAAGTGGAACCGGGCCCGTTGGCGTACATTAATATCCATAAGTCAAACAGACGCGCACTCAGCAGCCCAGATGTCCTCTCATCCGCCGCTCTAATTGAGAACTGTTGGCACGGAGAGCTACCCACAGCCAGACGTGGGGAAGTTCGAGACCTCTCAGTCAACTGTGTCCACTTAGCCTGATGAGTCTAAATGACTTTAACATCCTACCCTGCCACATCGTGGCCAATAGATGTCAGTTTAGCGTCACGACGTGGCCAATGGGCTACTTACCCCAGCCCTGACCCACCGCTGATGATGATGTACAGTTTAACGTTTAGGTCGGTCTGTGCAGACGGACATCCAGGCGGAGGGCAAGTCAGGGCTTCACAGATAATCTTGATCAACATCTGGAAATACGCGCCGACATTTAACTCATTAGCCGACTGAAGATGATCGAAGAAGACAGCACGAGGGCTCAGTGCTCTCTGATTGTATTTGCTGTTTGTCGTGCGGGATTTCAGCATGTGCAGACTCGCTTACCGTCGCTCCTCAGTTTATTAGAGCATTTTATAGTAACAGTCAACATGTTTCTCATTTGGATCCTAACATATTATTTGTTTCAAGGGGTCTGCGTTATGTTGAGTCAGTTATCGGAGCTCAGCTTTCAACAGCAGGCTTATAATAAGGACCAGGGGCTGTATGGGAGAGAAAGCTTCAGACTGAAGTCAAAATCTTCAGGATATGAGGCGAAATGAACAATATATTCCAGTTCACAGATTGCTACGTTGGATTATGGGCTGGGACCCAGAATGGGTCGCAGACCCTCCCTCTCATGGGTCTCCACAGGACAAGAACTCTTGTATGATTTAATGATCCTGGATACCAGTAAAAAAAAAAAAAAAAAAAAAAGTCATTTTGGTCTCCAACTGAAAACTTTTAAGAACCTTTACCAATTTTTTTTTTCTTTTACCGCCTCCTCCATATACGTTCTGCATTATGTTGAGTAAGAAGATTGGTGGGCTTTGAGCTTAACCTGTAACCACAGAATGACTTCAAAAGGATCACGGCACACTAATAGGTCAAAGCCTGATGTAATCTTAATCGAAAACAGAGCAGAGTAAACGAATGAAGAGAAACAGATGGATGGCGCTAGATTAAGTGTGACTGACCACAAACAGAGAGAGAAAGAGGGTGAGAGTGGGCGGAATGAGAAAGTTTGAAGGGAAAGGTAGGAGAGAGGCGGGGGGGGGGGGGGGGGGGGGGGGGGCAAAAACATATAATGAGGTAAGGTTGCTAAGGCGGGCAGAGTGCAGATGGAGCAGGAGAGGCAGTGGAAGTCGGGAGGAAAAGGTTCCAGCGTAGATAAGTGTTACATTTGTCATGGAGGCGGAAAAAAAGTGTGAGAGGGAGACGTAGACGGATGCATGACAGCGTATCCTGCCCTCACGGTAGGGAAGGGATCCATCCGCTGACCGCAGCCTGCAGGCCAGATGAAGTGCGACCGTCTGGTGGTCAGACTGGACCTGAAGATTTTCCGCTGTTGCAAAACACTTCCTGCCTGCTGTTTTCATGTAATGTGAGCGCTCGCAGTTTGCTCCCCTGCCATACTTTAAGTCGTACAATATGTTATTTCTGGGTTATTCCTTATGCCCACAGATTAGACTCTTGGCTCTCCAGGCCCTCCAGCGTTGGACGAGCTCCACATAAGCAAATAATGATCGGAGTGTCCAACATGTGTTAGTCTTCACATTGAGTGGCGCTCTCCACGGGGGGAAGTCTGGGCAGGAACGCCGATGATCAGAGCTACAATCACATCTGACAAGGTGATATGTTGTTTCTGCGCTGTCTTTACACGATGACTTGATGAGCAGGATTTCTGCCAAGTGAATCACTGAAGCGTGGGGAATTGAACAAAATAAAAGAAAGAAAACTAAACAAAACAACAACAACAGCTCTTCTTAGTTTAATGGATTCCCATTATCAACACAATATTTACTTGGCTTGAACAAATAAACCCAACACTTTCTTAAAAGTCTTTAAAAACGTATTGGAGCTCCATTAAATTTGGCCTGGTTTTGCTCATTCCTGTCCCATTCACAAACTCTGCAGCGGGCTCGGGTTTCTGCTCCTCGCCTGCCAGAGACCTGTCTGTGGCTGCTGTGGTATTCCACGCTGAATGAGTCATGTCTGGTGGTTATTATGGGCAGGCGGATGGCTCCCCCCCCACCAGATCTCACCCCGTCTAGCGGCAGCAGACAAAATTACATCCTCTTTTTGAGCGCCTTCCAGCTGAGCTGACTTCAGGCTCGGGTGCTGGATGAGTCAAATGAACAGTATTTGGTGAGTGGAGTAAGAATAAATAGCTTTTTATCTTCATGTCTGCTCAAGTTAAAGAAATATAACTGTCAGCAGTGGTGGTATTAGACTGTGAGAGGAGGTCTAAGAAATGAAGTGACTTGTTTAACTCCATTGGTCCGAAGAGGAGCATCCACAAAAATACAGTTCTCCAAATGACCCTGAGCTAATCTCGTGGTCTCGTGCCTGTTGGACCCAGTTTGGCCCATTTCTCTCTTGCCCTACACGTTCCAGAATAACTCTTGTCTTGTCACACAGTCCTGATCCACCTCTTCCTCCTTCTGCTCTGGTTCCTGGATCTCCCACAAATCTTCATCACGGATCACCAAAGACAATCCGATCCCAAAGGTGGACGGCAGGCACAGATTAACAAACACCTGGACCCGGTCTGGTTCTCTTCCTGGTCTCACCACCGGAGCGTCAGACAGCTTTGGTGTTGCTATTGCAGGTCTTCAGCTTGGTCTTAGTCCCTGGATCTCCTTATTGGTCCTGCCAAAAGAAAGCAGATCTGCCTCTCCTACTTCTTGCCACCATCGGTGGAAATCACGCTGCCTACTTTGGTAAAGGAAGGTACATCATCCTAACCTTGCACAGCAGATCCTTAAATCCTGCAGATCCCATCTTGTAGCGCTCCGTTGACCAATGGTTTCACTCGGTTAAAATTTTACCGGTCCAATCAGGGAAAAGAGGCGGGAGCTGCGGGAAGAGTGGAAGTGATGAAAAGACGTGACGACAGCGGGAAGCCCCTGAAAGTTCGAGAACAATGGCGGCATGCGGAGCGATCTCCGTGGACACGGCAATATCTGTAGTTTTATAAGGAAGTGACTCAATTTCTGCTTTGAAAGAGGAGCAGAGAACATCACTTCAAGCCTTTTTGTCAGGAATCGATGTCTACTGCTTCTCAGCAGCAGCGCATGTAAGCCACGTCACACCGTGGCTTGATGTGGATTGGTCTGTGGTGAGTGTGTCGCGTGTCAATCAGAACGGTCGTCCAATCGTCTTCTTCTTTGGTTCGAACGGTCGTCCAATCGCCAGCTACTGATTGTTTTTCTCTCCGGCTCTCCGGCTTTACATTGACTGACTTAAAAATCCCCCTGATTACCAAAGTGTTTTGTTGCCTTTCTGGCCAGTCAGTGGAGAAACTGTTTAAATATTATTTCAGTAGCATGCAGACATGATGGAAAACTGGAGAACTTTTATTCTTATCAGTCATCTAATAACAACTTGTGATACTTTTTATTGAACCATCTCAAGTAAGACAGTGAAAGTTTTTGTTGTGTCATTTTCACCACTTTCATTGGTTTTTGCTTCATTCATTTATTTGAAAGGAGTAAATCACCTTTGCAGAATGGTGAATACATCTAGTCCTGCAAAAAAAGCCTTATTTGAGAACAGATTTGTAGAACAAGCGAAGAATTTAAACTCCCACAAAGTCCACATATAGCTGGAGAAATGATGCGTCACAGAGAGATGGTGGTGAAGAGAAGAGTACACTTTGTGCGTTTCTCCCGGCCAGACTTTCCAAGCTGTGAATCCTGATCTCAGTGTGCAGTGGCACAACAACTCAGCAGACAGCCAAACGGACCGTCTGTCCGTCCGTCTCTCGCTTCATGTTTCTTGTGCTCTCACATGCGAGTAGAAGCCATTTCCTGGTGGAGACTGAGAGAGAACATGTGTGTCCCCGTGTGTGTGTTATCCAGCCAGACAGTGTGTGGGAGTCCCAGAGCTTCTGTGATAGCTTTACCATGTGGAGAGAGCCGTATGGGACTGAATGAAGTCGGATATGAAGGAACCTGTCAGGTCTGGGCTACTGTCGGAAACCCTCCTTCTACTGTTACGGTTACCGCCTCCTCTTCCTCCTCTTCCTCCTCTTCCTCCTCCTCCTCATTCAGCTTCTCCAAGACTGTACAGGAAGAGCAGGAATAATGGTATAGTTCCTCTTTTAATCTTCCGTCTGACCAAAAAGTCAACATTCTAAACAGGATCATTTACATCCTTTTATTTTCTTTCTGATGTATGTTTTCAAGGTTCCTTCAGGGCAGTTCTTCATGTTCCTGAAAAAACTTTGACTTTGTTTTCATTTAGGCCCCGTTTACAAGGCAACAGAAAGCAGAAACTGTGTGCACGTTTTATTACAAAAACAACCGACAGCACCCCCTAGTGGCCCAACTTGGAAACTTTTAAAATCTTTTTAAATGTTTCTGCTGTTTCTGTGTAGACGGACACAGTTTTCAAAAAGTTACAGTGTGAATTTGAATCATTTCTGAAACAGGAACACAAAATGTTTAATGGCGTGTGTGTTCCTCACAGTGGTGTATCAATTTTGCTCGCAGGTGTGTAATCATGGTTATATCTCTGTTGTTTCTGACATTAAGATGAACTAGTTTCACTCAAACGGAGCCTTTAGGAGCTCATTGATTGTACTGAAGAGTTCATCTTTCTCCCACAGATCAAATCAATGCGTGTTAGGTTCACTATTGTCTCTAAATTGTGTGTAACTGTGTAACTCTGGTGATCGGCCAGCCGGTCCAGGATGGTCCTGCTAGAACGGGCTCCAGATTCTGTGACGTGGCTGTGAATAGAAAGACGACAGTTCTGGGACTTCTGGGTTCAAAAATGCTGGGAACAAAGAAACAGATTCAAAAATAATTGTTGGACAAACTAAAAGACAGAAAAGCAGTGAGAGGAACTGGTCATTAGAGTCACTCTGCTTCAGAAACACTTTGATGAGAATGTGTTTAACATAGTTCACATCATTAAAAGAAAGACGGATTAGCAATGAAGCATTGCAATATTATTATTGTGGCTGAAAAAGAGCATTTCTGTTCAATTACTGGAAGGTTTTTATTAGCATTCTTCATTTGAACTAAAATGGCAGTAAACACCTCTTAAACACTTCTGCTGCTATTCTTTTAAGTTTTATTTGATGTGAATGTATTTCCTTGGGTGTTCTGTCCACTTTGCCCTGACTGGCCAACATCACGACCTTAAGGTGACCTTTCTGAATCAACAGTAAAACTGCTGTCTTTGTCACTGTATTCTTTTCTCTAATTATATTTTGGCAATAAGACATGAAGACATTGGGATACATTTTCTTCTCTTTTACCACAAATGTTTATCGAAGGGACTGAAAACCATCATATCTTTTTTTTTTTTTTCGGTCGGAAAACCCAAAATATCTAACGGCCTACTGAAAACTGCGGGGTGCAAAAGAGCCATCAGATTTGTCTGGTGTCCAGTCCCGCCCTGGCAGCTCCTGGGCTCGGTCCACATGGAAGGAGCTTCGGTCCAGGACTTTCCTGCAATCCAACCCCATCCTAACCTTAACCCAAACCCTGTAATTAGCCTTCTTGGAGGGAATACGGTCCACGCAAGTCATTTTCTGGTAATTGACTGCAAGTAGAGTTTAAATGGTCACAGACACACACACACATCCATGCACGCACACACACATCCATGCACGCACACACACACACGTATAAAGAGCCATACACACGGTGGACGTGTGCAGCTGTGGCGTGTGCGATAATGAGACAATCCTAGGAGGGACTCATCTGGTGTGCGTTATATCATCACTCTGGAAAGCGTCCAGCGCTCTAAAATAGGAGTGTTTCTCTCCGTCAGCTGCAGCCTGATGTCATCCAATATAATTCCTACAATCAGGGGGGAAAAAAGATATTTGGTGACATGCGAATGTGCTAAGACAAGTGGTTTCTCTTCAATTGGGAGATTCTTGTGGTGCAGACTAATTTCGGGCTTTTGTCTGCGGCTGATGTTGTCTAAACAGAGGCTTGTCTCAGCACCTGTCTTTTATTTTAGCTAGAAGTACAGTTTCTCTCAATGTAGGAAACATTAATTGTTACTGCGTTCGCCACTTTCTGTTACTTTGTGACAGAGCGAATAAAAAAGGCACCTTGCTGTCAGGCTTCTTCCAGGTGCTTCACTTCTCTAATGGATTTCACTGAACTGCTCCCCCCCCCGCTGCGGCTTGTATTACTAACCCCACATCTGGATGGAGGGCTTTTACAGTACGTTTGCCGTTTTACAGTAGAACCATATGCAGGCAAACGACTTCTAATTGCACACGTCGCGAGGGAAGCGCTCACAACAGCCTGTCATTCTGACTTTACGCCTCATTTTCGTCCTCTTTGCGTTCAGTTCGCTGTTGGTTCGTGTGTTTAGGAGAATTGAGAAATGCGCTGACCCCGCCGCTGCTCCACACGATGAGGATCGGCACCAACGTGAGAGTGACCGCGGCGCTCTCACCTTCAAAAAAAACAGAGCCCCGGATTGGTGGAGTCTGGTCTGTTTCCCCGGCAATGGCTTTATTAAAAGCTGCATCTGTGTGCGTGTGCACGTCAGTGTGTGTGGTTTACTAGCGGGTTGCGGTGGTTCTCAGGGGACAGCCCTCTCCAGCTGCTGCTTTACAAGACTGTAACATCAAACACACACATACACACAGGTTTTACACGAGGGTCTGACTTCACACGTCTCCCTCTTTAACCCTCAGCCTCCTTTAACAAGTTCATCAAATGAACTCCTCTCATTGTTTCCATTCCTGACATGCCGCCGATCTCTCCTCTCACGCCGCCTCCTACCTGACTTTTACTGCTGTGTTGACACAGGAGAATAATTAATTAAACGGCTTTAACACTGGCATCGCGTGCGCAATTAAAGGAGAGCGTCAACATGCTGCCGAAGTGCTCTTGGCCTCGTGCAGCGGCCGGGAGATCAGGAGATCGGTATCAGGCCGCTGTGACCTTTAACCGGGTGACAGCAGAGGGATCAAACGGCTCCTTCTCGGCCCCCTGCTGCCCAATAACTTCAGTGAAACAGGGATTATTTTCCAGTCTTTCAGGTGTGGTCCGAACGCCGCTCGCCTCACTGGAGCTGCCATAAAGTCAGTCTGAAGGAGGAAGTGTTTGTACTTGACCCGACGTAAACCTGCTCTGCTCTTATTTCTGTTTGTTAACTGTCGTACGGATGGATCGCCGCCTCTTCCCCGCTGTTGAATGGGATGGAATGGATGGCCCGTGGGCCAGAACTGGCCCTGAAAGGGATAAGATATGAACTTTCCCAGCTATATAACCGCAGCAGCCTTCCATAAAGATCAATATTTCAACTTATCGATGAGCTATCAGTGACTGAAGGACTCCCTTCAGTTTCCACTCTGGCTGGCAGCGTTCCGGCTTTCCCTCCTAATCACCTCGGTTGCTTTAGTCTTTCTCGCTCAGAGCCCCCCCCCTCCTCTTGTTTTCCTCCTCCTCCTCCTCTCTTTCGGTGATGTGAGCTCGCTGGCATCTGAAGCAGTCATTACACCATGGAACGTACCGGAGCCAGCCGGGCTGCGGAAAACCGGAGTGTGGAGGCTTTATTTACTGTTGCCTTTTCAGCTGATGTCCATTTATCAGAAGTAGCAGCGTCAGGATGGAGGATGCCCGTCTTCAGAATGTCTGAATGTTGATTTCATCCTCTCACGGTGGTTGCTTTATCTGACTTCAGCTTCCTGACGGCTGCGTTCATATGTGGCTCTGGAAACGACTGGAGTCAAATAACCAGCCAGGGAAAATTCAAAGCCCCGGAAAAAAATGAGAGAAGAAAAAAGAAAAAAGGGTTTGAGCAGTCGGCAGCAGAGACGGTGGCATGAGGGAGGAGAAGAAAGAGAGAAGAAAGTTAAAAATACAGAGAGGTGAGGCAGTGGGCAAATCCTTCCTGACAGAGCGTCAGTGGAAACGATGATTTCTCTTTTAAACCCAAATCTACTACCCCATCGCTTCAGTCTACTGCCCCATCGCTTCAGTCTACTGCCCCATCGCTTCAGTCTACTGCCCCATCGCTTCAATCTACTGCCCCATCGCTTCAGTCTACTGCCCCATCGCTTCAATCTATCGCCACTCAGATTCTGTGGAGCTGCTTTTTCCGCTGTCAGTGACTCAAGGTGTAAAAGTTATTTAAAGAAGAGTCTGGATGTTCTCGGGTTGTTGAAGCCCAGTCGAGCTGAATAATCACAGCTTCAGTATTTTCTTCATTATTCTATTTTCTTGCCTTGGTGAGCCGAGAGTGGAGCAGCTGTCTGTGGTCGATGAGTTTCCGCTGAGCGTATCGCCACGTTAATGCCCATCGAGAGGTTTCAGGGTGGTTCATCATTCAGAGATCTGGCTTTCAGCGGACTCTGGTCAGTCTCTCCAGCAGGTGAGTAACTCTCCACTCGGCCGTCAGTCAACACGCTGAGGCCAAGCCGCCATTGAAGACGGCGTTCCCAGGCCCTGACAGACTGCAGGACAGGGAGTCCAGTCCTTTCCTTTCAGAGTTATCCTCTCATAACAGACCTTTCAGAGTGGAGACAGCACTGATCACGGTAAATTACTTTCAGTAGTACAGGTTTGAAAGTTGGTTATTTAGTGATGCTGTGGCCCTGTTTACACCACAGTGCCTTTAGCATTAGCAGCTAGCTAACAGAAGCGTGTCTCATTAATCCTTTGAGTCATGTGTTTTTGTGAGATTCCTCGGGTTATATACTCTCTGTTTTTAAGTTTAAACTAAAGAAACTGCTGCGTGTGTTTGGGGTTGAGCTGAGCTCAGCTGAGTATCTCCGGTTCTCACTCCTCCAGCTGGTGACCATCACCAGGAAAACACTCAGAAAGCATGACTGGTCAGTTACGTTTGAGCAGAACTAATCCCAGAAGCAGACTGTTAGTAGCTCATTTGGGGAGATTTTTCCGATTACATTGTCTCAACGGTTATTAGTTCATTGTTCTTTTGGACAAATGAGTGTTTTCAAGCGGAGGTAACTAGATGATGGACTGAAAGTCAAATATTTGGAGCTTCCTGTTGCTCCAAATGATCATCAGAGATGAGGAAAGTTGTGCCTGCGTGTATAAACAACATGTGGGTCGAATGTGGCTTGAATTGATTGATGTTGTTTGATAAAGGAGGTCCAACAGTTGATGAACGAATCACTGTGTTTAAGTTAAAGCCTAACACGGAGATTAGCTTCTGAAACGAGCCTCGACACTGCTGACCGGGATCTCTTCCACACTTCATCATCATATCTCCATACCTTGAGAAATCAGCCTTCAGTTTTCCTGTAAGGAGATCGCCGGCGTTTGATTGCCAAAGGAAAACTTTCAATCAGAGAGTAACTGTGAGCAGAGCGGCGGCTGGCTTTGTGTGCTTCTGATTTAAATCCCCCACACGAGAAGCGAGCGCTGCGTTTCCCTGCCTCTGGGTCTGTCCTGGAGGTGAGTGGAACTCGAGCAATCCGCCTCGCCCCCGGCCGTCCCGCTGGAGCAGATCAGCGGCCGGAGGCCGTCTGTGGAGAAACCCGGTGCAGGTGTGAATTTGTGCAATTGTGATATTCTAAAAGAAAACAGAAAAGAAAGGAGAAGGAAAGGTTAAACTGAAACAAAGTGCAGCAGAAACAAAGAAAACCTCCAAATGAGCACCAGATAAAGGATTGGAAACAGGCCTCCGTCCCTCGGAGCTCCTTTTATTGCCCCACTGCGTTCACAAATGCCGCGGGATTCACAGAAAGTGGAGGAGACGCGCGGGGACGGCGGCGGGGCCGGACGCATGACGACAGCCTTCAGACGCACTCAGACACAACCAGATAAAAGTCACACAGACTTTAATTTCCCAGCGTTTGCTTCATTGTTTTACGGCGTTCTGAGGGATGTCAAATCAAACAATAGCTTTTTACTATGTGCCTGAACCCAGTGCACCGCAAGCGTGTTTGTGAGAAACTCTATCATAAAACGGGATATGAACGGAAAAAGCTAAGAGAGCGAGCACGGCCTCAGCTGATGTCTTCCAGTTGTGTGACCTCTCTTTCCTTCCCCGGCTTTTTTCTGTCTCCCTGCCTCTCTCGGTTTTAATAAGGCCAGCTGTAGAGTCTGGCTCTCCTGGGAAACCCGGCAGAGTGTGGCTGGCGTTGAGGCTGAATGAGGCTGAAATTGGGGCTGGTGGTGGTAGGGTGTGCGAGCTGGGGGGGCGGCGGGGGGGCGGCACTTCCGACCATTTTCCCCATGTGATACACCACGCAGTCTGGAGCGCTGGCAGACCGCCACCGCCTCTCACTCGTCCGTCTTCTTCACCCCCCCACCACACACACACACACTCACTCCCTTGCTCCTTCGTATCCTTCCCTTCCTACTTCTCCTCCTCATCCTGCTTTTCATCATCCCTCCTTCTTTTCTTCCTTTTCCTATTCTTCTTCCCGCCGCCGCTCCCTCAGCAATCCCCGCTGAACCTTCTCCAGACGTCTGCTCAGTGGCACCGCGGCGAGTCCAGAACCCCCCCCCCATTCCTATCCCTTCCAGTGCGGGTTAAAATCGGCGGTCCAGGCCGGGGATGAATGTCCCGGCTCCGCCGAGCGGCCCTCCCCTGACAGACGCCTGGATGCTGGAACTGTATCAGGTCCAGACCTGCTTCCGACTCCTGACAGGTCTCTGACCCGCGCCAGAGCAGTTCAGCCGGGTTTGGAGTGTGTGTGTGTGTGTGTGTGTGTGTGTGTGTGTGTGTGAGATTGTATATCTTTGTGTTGCTCATGCGTGTGTGTGTGGCTGGACTAAGTTGGTGGGTGTTTTTCATCAGACTAATGAATAATACGTCTGAGCGGAGAGAAGAGTATCAAGCGGGAGGAGGAGAGGAGGAGGAGGAGGCATGGGGGAGGAGGGGGGAGGAGGGGGGAGGAGGGGGGGTAGTAATGACTATCAGATGGTCTCCTACTACTGTGCTGCTGCTGCCGCCACTACTGCGGCTTTAAAGGAGCACGCCGCTCAATTTCAACATTTACATACGGTGTGCCGTCATTATTCTCCGGGACTGTGATGAAAAGCAACCACTCAGAGGGAAATTAAAGGGAGGGGAGGTCAGAGTCTGGTCATGGTGGGGGGGGGGGGGGGGGGGGGTTACCCCGAGGAGGAGGCACTGCCACACGGTGGACACGTTTTCATCATCGTATCCCAAAGTTTTTCTTTGTTTTTGTTTTTGGTCCGTGAGCTCTGTTTGCTGTATTATTGGATTAAAAAATTCTCTTCACAATAACTTCAGTCTCACCTCATGAGACTGCATGTTCTCCCTGAGCCCACATCGGTTTTTCTCCAGGTGCTCCCACGATCCAAACACATGGGTAAATGGTGACTGTACACTGGTGGTAGGGGCAAATCGAGGGACAAGTTGTACAAACGGGCACAGAAGATGAATGGAAGTAACAGTTTTTCTGTTTCTGCTCATCATTCGCATTTTTAACTGTTATTTGGACTTATGGTTCATAGGAGTTGTACTAATCTTTTACAATACTCATGACTCTTTTTAACAACAAATGAAACCAATGACCAGGAAATGACTTGCTTCGCTGTGTCAGTTCACGTGGAAGTTTGGGTTCAGGATGGTCTAACTAACACACACACTGTGTGATGCTGCACCTTTATGAAAGCAATGTTGGGGATAGTTTTGCTTCATTTCTTCATTTTTCTGCGGCTTTGTGGAAAAGTGAGGCTGAGGCAGGTGCCAGGGCAAATACAGGGACAGATAAACTGTCACGTTCACGTTCACATCGCTCTGAAAATCTTCTCTTAGGCCCCATTTACACGACAATGCGACACATTTTTGTGTGAAATCAATAAATTTAAGGCAAGAAAGGAGCATTTATATATGTTTTTTGAGTCATGGAATTTAAAAAAAAAACTTCTGTTCAGTCGCAAACTTTCATTTCGGATTTTTTTCTCTCCTCATTATTAAGACCTGCAGTCCACTGAGAAAACAGTTTTTGCTTATTGCTCTGGCTTTGCAGCCTTCCTTCATTGTTTTCTGTCAAAATATTTTTCTTCATATAAAACAAGTCTAGATTTTCATTTGATTCCAGGCACAATCTTTTTGGCGATTTCTCACAAAAGCCAGGAACTGACAGCCGCTCCGCCCGAACAGAGACACATTCAACATCATGTAAAATCTCCAGTCTGCACCGCGGACTTGGGTCAACATTTTTCTGTAGTTTTATGTAAATATCGTCATTATTAAGCCATAATGTAGCTCCTTCCCTCTTCTGGCAAATCCAGACGTGTGATTATGAAAAGGCCCACAGTGGACACTGTGCCCGGTGAGATGTGTTGTGGCCTGCGGCGGTGATTGAGAGGGAAATGGATACCGTGTTACACCAGCCGCACGCTCCTGGGAGATGCAAATCAGTGGAAGATCATGCTAATGCATGTAATGACGGACCGCAGCGGGCGCAACGGCTTTGAAAACACTCTTTCGCAGTGTGGCGGGCAAATGCACAGACGATATAAACATCGACTGTGATTGTTGTGGAAATAGATCACCGGCCCAACTTGCAAATTTATAGAAAGTTCCATAAACTTTATCGTGCTACCTGACTCGAACACAGATGTGGAACTTCTTAAAAACTTTCCAAGTCTTTCTCTGTGTAAACGGGGAAACTGCAACTTTTCTGAGACATTGCCGCTGTGCATGCAAACTACGGCCATAGTCATGGGTACTTTGGGTGCTGCAGCTCCCCCGGGAAATATGAATCTTTTTTTCAAGTGTGTAAGTTTGTTTTTGATTTTTTTTATGAGTGAAATATAATTTGTCATCTGGTCAGTTGATAAAACATTAATAAATTTTTTTTTATTTGTTTATTTTAACTAAAAACCAGAGTGATCGGATTCAGACAATAGGTGCAGCTCCTGCATTAACCGTTGAACTTTCCGCTCTCTGGTAATAAGAGCGTTTATTTTTTCCCCCAGTGAGCGTAGCTTTCTTACGGTAATAAAACATGGAGCGCATTTTGCTAGAGCATCTTACTGGAAACTGAAGCCTGGACTCTTCTTACATTATGTCATCTCATGGTAACTGAATGATTATTGCCTATTTGGTGGTTGAAACCAAAATCAGACTCCTTCTGATTATCTGTGTGCAATATTGATTATTATGCCGAATATTTTTCATTCAGTGGAGGTTTTAGTAACTAGTCTGTGGTCTTTGTGTGTGAGGCTGAAATGAAAACCTGCTGTGTGTTTTGCTTGTGACTGTTTTTGTTCATCCTGTCACTGACACAACTTTGCTAAAGTTTCCATTCGGTGGTGTGTTTAAGTGGCAGATCTGTGAAGCTGTAATCTTTGTCACTTTAGCTGAATACTTTGCGTATTGTGTCGATAATAATGTTCTAAATTGTGGATTATTTACCGTACGTGCAGGAGTGTTTCGTACACGGTGCTATTGTTAATGTTGAGAGTGCAACGTTCTCTGCATGCATGTGTGTGAGGCTTCAATACATAAACACACAGCGCCAACTTGTGGCCTGGATGGAAGGATGGGATTAAAGATCAATCCTTTAATAGATAATCTGATGTTGGGTGACGGTACCCCTGATTGGTTTTTACCTTCTTCCACTCCGAACATTTGGTTTCCTTTGGAAATGTGATCCACTTTTTGTTTTCTTCGTCTAAACCGAGGCTGGATGAGCACCTCAGGCCGACACGTCCTCCTGATTCCTTTGTGTACCGTAATCAACCACCATTGGCTCCTGTTGGTTCTCTTGATACCGCAGCATAAACACCGAGAGGGAAGGATTGATCCAGGGAGGGAGGAATATGAACGGAGGAGGGAAACGGAGAGTGATGAATGCTGCCTGTAACGCTGTGTAACCCTGACAGATTATTCATTGTGCTATTACTTTTCAGCAGCAACTTACTGTTGCCAATCTACACAAAAGAGGCATACCGGCGATGGCAGCTGGGTTTAGAGTTTGCAGTGAGGTACTGCTGAGGATTAGAGACTTCATAGAGCAGTTTTACGTGGGTGTCAACCTTTTAACCGCTGTGCATTTCGAGCAGGAAGTAAAATTTAAAGGTCATTCGGTTGTATTGGAAATGAGAGAACCGAGCTGGAGGATGATTGTTAATGGAATACCTGAACGCTTAAGTATAAAAGCAGATTCAGATCGGATACGCTGATGATGCACTGATGGAGCTTTTCATTATCAGACTCCTGTCTGCCTTCTCTCATCCGCCTTCACAGCTGTCGCTTCTCGTTTTCTTCCCTTTCGCTCAGAGGAAGGCAGATTGTGGAAGTGAACCAGCAGCTCCACTCCACCGTCTGGTCGCACCGCTCGGTGACACGGCTCGCCCTGATGAAAGGTTTGGTCCCGGGAGGCGGGCCGGAGCTGTCAGCCGCCGGCTGTGCGGCCGCACCGCCTCGCCTCCCGCCCAGGGACCAACGCAGCCGAGGAGGGCGGAGCCGAGGAGCGACGACACGGCAAACAAACACAACTCAAATTCAAATCTTAAATCGTGTCCCTGGTGAACCTGCTGCTGGAGAAACGGGAGGCATCTCCTATGTCGAAGCCCAAAAACAAGATATTAGAGAAGGACAGTGGAGGAACTCAGTCTTATCCTCAGCGATTCCTCTCTGGCGCTTCATTAATCTCTGAGTTTACATCCTTTGTTCACATTTTTGGGGGGAATCACAGAACCAGAGGAATGTGATATGCGGTCGCTCCCGTCAGCATGATGGCTTTATTGCCTCTGCCTGAAGACAGCGCTCTATCTCTCCTTTTTTTTTCCCCTCTCTCTCTCTCTCTCTCTCTCTCTCTCCACACTGATTGGGCTGAGGCCTCCACGGGCGACGCAGGCTGTGTTTTCGTGCGGATTTCCCCTGGAACGCGTCCGCGTGCAGCCAAAACAAACCCGTGTTGACGGTTCGCCTCTCGCCTCCGGTCTCCCTGGCCTGCTTCTCGACAGCAGCCGGGGGACCCGGGCCGCTCAGGAGGGAGGAGCCCCGCCGTCCCTCGGCCCTCCCACAGGCTATAAGACCGGGGACAGACGGAAACACTCAGACTGAAGGCACACGTGGAGCGGAGAGGCAGGGCGAGAGGGAGGCTGTCGGCACACAACGCTCTGCTGCTCGCCTGGCTGCCGGGACTTAAAGGACAAATCCAGACAGAACAGATTCAGGTCTGTTTTTAAAGCCATTATATTGCTCTATTTCAAAGGAGTAATTGAAGGAGAAGGGATTTTTTTTTTCTTTTGTGTGTGTGTGTGTGTCAATCAAGAGACGAGAACGTCTTCAAGCACCTGGAAGCTGCAGGGACCAGTGACAGAGCAGCTCTGGGGTCAAGCTGCCGCGACCTCCGCCTCAGGATCCGCTTCCTGAAAGATCAGAAACCAAACTCTATCCAGACACACAGGAGAGACGTGTGATTCACCTGTCCGTGACAGCGCTTTGTAAATCCAGCGGCGTTTGGTCCTGAAATCGCAGCGTTGGCTCTGACGCCTCCTGATAAGCGACACCGGCAGCTGAAGCCTCGCAGAGCGCTCCTCGCCCGAAGAGGAAGCCGTCACGCCGCCACGGTGAAGATGACCTTTGCCATGCTGCGCACGGCGCCTCCCGCGGGCCGCTTCCTGTACGGCGACATCGCGCTGCTCTCCGAGGACGAGGAGGACAACGGCAGCGAGGGCTCGGGCTCCGAGGAGCGGACCACCGGCTCCGCCAACTTCCGCCTGTCGTCCTCGTCCCCGTCTGCCTTTCACATCAAGGTGAACAGGAAGAGGAAGCTGTGCGGGGGAGGGGGAGGAGGAGGAGGAGTAGGGGGAGGAGGGGGCCTCGGAGGAGTGGTGGGGGCCGGGGGAGGCGGGGGCATGCTGGGGAGGCTGGGCCCCCCGGGCTTGTCTCCGATCGGGGAAGGTCGCCAGAGGACGGCGGCCAACGCGCGGGAGAGGGACCGCACCAACTCCGTCAACACGGCGTTCACGGCGCTGCGCACGCTCATCCCCACCGAGCCCGCCGACAGGTACGCCCCCACCTGAGAGACCCGCCAGCTCCAGGCTCACTTTAACACACGCTGTTATTCTGAAAGTTTGTCACGGTTCCATCTGACCCCAGGAAGCTGTCGAAGATCGAGACGCTGCGCCTGGCCAGCAGCTACATCAGCCACCTGGGCAACGTCCTGCTCCTGGGCGAGGGGCTCCACGATGGCCAGCCGTGCCACGCGCCGTCACCGCCGTTCTTCCACGTCAGCTCCTCCCCCACCCGCGGGTCGGACCAATCGGCTCAGCCCAAGCACATCTGTACCTTCTGCCTCAGCAACCAGAGGAAAATGGTGAGCAGAGACGCCGCTGGTCCAGAAACGTCCGTCAGATCAGAGATGCAGGAGAGATTTCTTTAAAAAGAGTGAGTGGTGTGTGAGCTGGGACCGACGTGGACGGTTCACTCTCTTCATATTTGACCTCTTTATTAAGAATATCTGACATTTATCAGTATTAATCAACATCAGAGCTGATTTTGACAGATAGCCGAAAATATTGACAGATTACCAAAATTTTCACAACATGAAAATCAAGTAAATTAACATGAGATCTGAACACGACAGACATCAGGTAAAAGATTTTCTTATTAATTGTTTAAATGGATAAATTAAAGCTTCAAGGAGATGTGTGGACCAGTTCACTGGAATATTCACTTAATCAAAATGGATTAGAATTAAGCCTTCATGGTTTAATTTGGAAAATTAGTTTTGGTTTAAAAGTGATTTTTTTTTTTGTGTGAAAACATGTCAAATGACCGTTTTTCCATTTAGGTTTTCATTACACTAATAAGCCTGACTGGAAAAAGGTTTTATGCCCCAGAAGTCCGTGTTAATTTATTTATAATGTTTTAAATGGTTGGAAATATGCAAACTGAAACCCGTTTTCTTTTCAAACAATTTTTAAAAAAAATGGAAAAAAAAAAACCCCACATGACATTAGTTTGGAAGCGAGCTGAGTTCAGCAGCCCGGTGGTCAGTTCAGGATTTAAAGCTGACCTGAGATCAGTGACGGTGCCTGTAAATCTGACCGGCCCCGAGGGACTCTAAAAGAAAAAAAGCTCTTTTAACGTCCTCCTCTGGGGCGAGGGACGGAGCGCCGGGCGAGTTTTCACTCAAACAGGTGGCTCCAGAGTTCAAGGTGGTTTGTGAGACGGAGCGAGACGCTCGGTCCACAGAGGGGACGGTTTTTCCCGTGGAGCAGAGGGGTGGGTCACTCGGCACACAGGCCAAACGGCCACGTCCGTATTGTCTCCTTCTTTTTCTTCCTTTCTCTTCTTAAAAAATATGAATGTAAAGTTTACTGGGGTATTTATGCAGCGAGTGAGATTTATGACCGGGAGCTCATGAAATCCGTCCAAAACCATGTGTATAATTTCAAGAATGTATTGACGTCAGTCTGAATAGAAGAAGGTTTTAATCATAACTGCTGAGGAGGCGACCTGGAATACACCGACTGCTTCACAATTAGCTGCTCGCTCCATTGAAGCTCAGTGTCACAACATGAAACTCGCAGATGAAAAGGGAAAAGTAATATTCACTGCTGGGTGAATGCAGGTTTTTTTTTTTTTTGTTCTCAGAGCTGTGATTAAACTTCACCGCCACATTTTTCCACACTTCATCCACTTTAACGCAGACAAAGAAAGAACCTCACCCAGTGTGAGTTTCTGCCCCCATTTGATTGATTCAGTGCAGGAAATTGGTCTTAATCAGGAACACTCACATAAGAAAGCCATCGAGGAGGAATACGGGGCCAAGCGTCCACATAAGCCGAGTGAAATCAAATCTAGGCGAGTCCGGCTGGGATTCTGACGAACGCCCAGAGACACCGAAGACGATGGAGAGGTGACGTTCCCCCTCTCACCCTTCGCCGCTGCCCATTTAGCAGGATTTATGGGTAAGGAGCTGACATCTGGCAGACTCCCCCGTTCACCCCAGCAGTGTGTGAAAGCTAATACCCTCCTCAGTGTCTAAACCCAGAGACCCCTTTAGCTGGGGGATAAGCTGGGTCTCAGCAGTGCGAGACCCCCCCCCCCCCCCACTCTGAACTTGTGCGAGTGAAAGCCTAGACGTCCTCGCTGTCCAAACCCAGACACCCTCAGCTGGGAGATAACTCGTCTGAAACCTGTCTCCTGCTCTCTTCTGTCTTATTTCCCCCCTCTTCTCCACCTTTAAGCTCCCCCCCCCCCCGAGGTCTGTGCATATCGATCAGCCTGATGGAGGTCAGAGCTGTCAGTAGGAGCGGTGTAACACTATCTACGGCTGTCAGCCCGGCCTGACCGACCTGAGAAATGCACGCTGGGTAGAGAACAGTGTGAGAGCGCCGTGGAGTCAGGGCGCTCCGGCAGACGCGTTGGTTTACCCGCCGTCACTCACACGACGCTGTTTCCTATTAGCCGGGTGAAGAGTCTCAGCTGGACCAGACAGCCGCCGTCCTGCTCCGACAGGCTGAAAGTCATTATCTCCCAATAATCCCTGAAACGACGACAAACAGAGAGAAACATGAAGAGGAGGGAGGCGTAATGTGCATGACGATAAACTGCAGAATCAGACATCTGGATTAATTTCTGAGGTGGAATAGTCTGTATTTGTTGTGTCAGTGAAGACGTAAAGCTGCAGGACGTTGTTGGTTTAGATTTAGTGATACAATCTTTTAAAAAAAATGACAAGTCAAGACAATGATTCAGGTAACTCCTCGGTTTCTGTGTTGAGGTGCTTCCGCTCCCAGATCGCGCTGAGCGTATAAATGGTTAAGTGTGATTGGCAGAACCTGGAAAAGTGGCTGTGCTGTGTGCGAGTGCGCTGAAGGGCAGAGTGGCTGCCGGTGATTACGGAGAGGAAACCACCGGGAGGGTAAAAGCAGACTTTGTGTCCCGACTCCTCTCTTTGTATGTTTTCACGGCCACTGAGGTTCATCACAGCTGTCAGGCCTGCTTACAGCGGCCGCCTCTCGCTCACGTCTCTCCGGCGCGTCGGAGGGTGAAAGTGAGAAAACTATACGCTCATTTCCTCTTATTACGAGTGCATGTGCGGGATAACCGTTTCAAAACAAACAGTGGCGTTAGTAATGACTACTGCACACCGAGAGCCATTAAACTTTACATATTCAGAGGAGCAGGCTGTGAATACTGATGTGCTTTCATTAGCGCTGTATATGCTCGCTCTGAAAAAGCTTGAAATTGATTTCAAACAGTTGGAGGACATGCGAACGTTTTATTTTCCCCGTTAGGGTTTGGCAGTTCTGATTGAAAGTTAGCAGAGGTGAAAAAAAATTACTCATTTTCTTCACTGAAATACAAGTACAGTCACTGAAATGTACTGAAGTGCAAAAGAAATGACTTTTTTTTTTTTTTTTAAAGCATCTTGATGGGTGGGCCATCTGCATGTATGCACACACACACACACACACACACACACACACACACACACACACACACACACACACACACACACACACACACACACACACACACACACACACACTAAACTCCTTCCAGAGGTTAGACAGAATGAGCCAGTTTGGAAAAAGTACAAATATTAAAGTCATAAAAATAAATCTTGGAGTAAAGGACAGAAACTTCAGTGATCGATTCAGTAACAAAGTACATGTAATTTTCTTTTTGTGACTGTTCAGAAAAAAACACAATTAAATGTTGACTTTTTTTTTTTTTCTCCATAAAGATCAGCTTGTTCAGGTTTATAAGAGCCGACCGAATCTCTGAATATAAACTGGAACAGAGGCTGAGGTTTCCCTTCATTTCTTATTTATGACAATTGAGGAAAACTGTCATCTGCTTCGCCTTCAAGTTTGCTAAAGATGTCAAAAATCACCACAAGGTCTTTTTTCAGACCGGTGGTTCAAGAAGTGTGATCAGTATGATCTAGAAGACCAGAACGTTTTCATTCATATTAACTGATTTTATGATTCTGCACTAAATAGTTTCATATTGGAGTTGTGCTGAGTGGACAGGTAAAGCCAGGGGGGCGTTTTCATCAGTCCGTCCTGATCAGAGCTGTTTATTGATCACTGCGTGTGCGTATCTCCTGCCTTTGATCGCCGTGGTGAAAAGCAGAGGCAGGCTCTGGAGGCTACATCTGTGAATGAGATGTGCGGAGCTGAGAGGATGGAGGATGCAGGCGCGCCGGGCGCTCTGTAAATCCCTGCGCTGTCCACTTGATTGATGCAGATATCCTGTGCTCGGCCTCCCTCCCTCTGCTGTCAGGTGCCTGAACGCACCACGCGACGGGAGCAGGTCACATGAGCGGCTTCGTGAATCTTGTTTTGGTTGGAGTCACCTTCAGCGACCCCGAAACACGTCTGCCACGATCCTTCAGCTAAAGACCTTTCAGGAATTTTCTAAATGTGAAATCCATTTTTTTTTTTTTTTTTAAATGCACAAATCTGTCCTCAGTTGCCTCCACGCCACGCCACTCTTCACACCTTGCTCTGCCACCGTGGCGTGTTCCATTTGGATCATAAAAGGGAAGATGGTCAATTTATTTTACTGACGAAGCTAACTAGACGTGTCAGCGAGTCTGCCAGAAACAGCAGCCGTGTTAAAGTTTTTCCTCTAGCGCTGGCCGTCGCACCAAACGGCATTTTTCCCATATTTGAACTGAAAAAAATAAAATAAAATAAAATAAAAGAAGCTCATCTAATGAGTTGTGTTGCATTTGGAAAAAAAAATCATAATAATGAAACCCATACGATCGCCATCACCGTAATTAGACCAGCGCTCCTTTTGAAATGGTTCCACTCAGATGAGTTTACAAGCATTTGGAGGCACAGCCCAGATTTATTTATTTGGGATTCAAGGAAAAAAACAGGAATGCGTAACTTTAAGTGAAACTGCTCCGTGCGTGGTGATCTGCGTCTCTGCTGCTGTAAAACTTTTATATGTGTGATGATTTCTGTGGGTGGAAGGAAAGACAGCGCTGCTAAAAACTGCAGCGAGCGGCCGAGCAGCGACTGATCTCCTCTGTGACTGAGAAACAGGCGACTGATAAGACTGTAAGGCAAAGAAAATTCGCCAATATTCGGACTATTTATGCGGCCTTGTGCATATACAGTACTCTTTTTTTTTTTTTTTTTTCTTTTCACACACTCAAATCCGCAGCGCGGCGGCGTGTGTCTGGAAGTCATTGGCAGCAGCGAGCAGAGCAACAAATGAGCTAATTGTTCTGTAAATGATTTATCCTGCGCTGAGGCCGAGCAGCCAGTGTTTAATTCAGCTGCTGCTATTAGAAACACATTGACTCGCCGCTTTGAAGGCGACGTTAAAGGAGCCTGGAAACCGCTCTGTGAGAAACGCCCTCCCTGCTCACACTCACACCCACACCACTGACACACACACACACGCACACACACACACACACATGTGGGCACACGCCCGCGTCCAGCGTGCCGCTCTCTCACAAACTTTTATCAAAAGCACTTCTCTGTCTTTTCTTTTCTTCTCTTTCTTTTTTCCCCCCACAGCCAGACGGCTTCTTTCTAGACAGCCCCCCCCCCCTGAAAAAGCCTCATATATGATTACTTGGTTAAGGAGCTCTGGATCACGACTCTGCTTTCAACACTTTCTATACTAATGGCGTGCAGGAAGTTGTGCAAACAGAGAGAGAGAGAGAGAGAGAGAGAGAGAGAGACTGCCAGCGACTCGGTGGGATAATCAGCTTGGCCATTCATCCTGCAGTCTGGACAGTTGGTTTTTAGACGGCGCTCAAACTACACTTCGCCTCTTTATGGACATCAAATGAAGCGTGCGCCTAAAGAGGGTCTGAAGGCATCGACGGGCCGTGTGCACGGGCGCGCTAACGGCTGCGGTCTTTACACTTATTTGGATATTAGTGTGTTTTCAGTGGAAAAAATGAGTTGCGTCGCCGCCGCGCGTGAAGCTGACGTTTCAGGGTCATGGATGAAAACTAAACGACCCTCAGTCGCCTGTAACGCCGATGCTTTGTGTCCTTTGAGCTGCTTATCTGGAGCTCGGCTGTGACGGTGTGTGTGTGTGTGTGTGTGTGTGTGTGTGTGTGTGTGTGTGGACCTGTCTGTGTATTCTCAGCGCAGATGGAAGCAGTTAAGCCCTAATTTAACACCAACAGAAGAAGTCGGGTCAGATAACTAACAAAATCTATTAGCAAAACTATCATTCTGTTGTCATTTGGTCTTCGGGGAACCGGCTGCTGCTCATGGAGCAAATTAAAACAAAGCTACAGCGAGCAGCGAGCGGCGACACAGGAGGGAGGGGGGGGTCGACTCTCTGATGCTGCTGTGATGGTTCGGCAGCAGCATCCGCTCCTCTGAGGCCCGTTCTGGGGTCATTATCACAGCACGTTAAAATGCGGCCAGCTGATTGGCCGATTCAGGGTTAATCGAGTGTTTCTGAGACCGTCAGGTTGCCTCAGCGAAGCCGCAGCGAACATGAATCCGTGTCGTGTCCAAGCCACACTCCGGCTTCCTGAAGCCTTCGCCTCCCTTTTGATGCCTGATGGGTTATTTATTGCTGGATTTTAACGTGTGTCCACTATTTTCAAATGACTGATCATTTATGAGGGTAATTAGGGTTGCTGTAATCCGCCGGAGGCACTGACGCACGCTTGCATATTTTTCACTGGGTAAACTAAAGGGATATTACCAGTTTTCATTTCATGCTTAAATACCAGTCTTCTTATACGACGGCGGGCCGCTGCCCGAGGTGGAATTATTTTTTCCAACCAGTCATTCCTGTCCACACGCAGCCAGAGACTAAATTAGATGTTTGTATTTGACAGAACAGCTTAACGGAGGAATAGAAAGGAGAGCGAGGCATGGAAAGTCCTGGGCCGTAGGTGAGGCGGACGGCGGGATTGAGTTTCGGAAAAGCAACACTGGAGGTTTCATCTGCGGACTTGATAAGACGCAGCGGAGAAAGCGTTTGCTGTGGACTCCGTGGTACAATAATATTGTCTGAGGATAGCTGTATCGGCGTATCGTATCTAAAGCAAACATCATCAGGTAATCGTATTAGTGTCGGACAAACGGCCCCCCAGGGAGGCCCCCGGCCCGCTGGAGTGTGTGTCTGTGTGTGTGTTTGGAGAGAGAAGAGAGAGCGCGGCATGTCATCCGGCCGTGCCCTATTAGTCTTCAGGAGATTGTTTAGACTACCCGGCTGTTCCCGAAGCCCCCCTCCTCTTATTTTGTCTGAACCAGCCGAGCGCCCCCACCCCCCCCCCCCTCCACCGGCCACAGCTGTGCTTCGCCACTGTCCCCGGCGTTCTCATTCTCACTGATTCCACCATAATTCCACGTAATTTGCTCAATCATTCACTTTTCAGACTCTTAAATGGAGCCACCTTCCACGATCGGCGCACCTTAAGCACTTTTCCTTCCCGTGATAAAGTTTTCCACGACGCTTTCCAGCGCGGCGGCGTCTTCCAGCTGTTCGCCACAACAAGCCAGCGTGTGTGATGCTTATGCACATAAAAGATGGAAAGATTATCCATCTTATCTGGTTTTGCCTTCCTTAATAAATCTTCCTGCCCTGCTCTCTCGCTCTCATACGTCTCATTTTACGCGCTCGCCTCTGCCACACAGTGAGATTGATTCCCGTCTAGCGAAGCTAATCTCGTAATGATTCCTCCTCCGTTCGGGTCCAGCTGCAGGAAGGATTGACAATAATAGTTTCAGCGTCTCCTCACGCTCACCTCAATCAGTGGGAGGACCGATTCCTGTCCAAATCCTGTGAGATCATTCTCTCATTACGGCCTGACACCCGTCCAAACACCTACCCACCTTTGTTGATGTCAGTCAGGCGGATTTTTTCCAAACACCTACACCTTGAGCGCAGTCTGGGAGGAAATGTGTAACAGGTGTTCGGCTGCAGAGGAGGGGGGGAGGTTTAGCTGTTAGTGGACATGATATGAGTGAGAGCAGGAGAGAAGTCAGCGGAGGACAAGAGCCCGGTCCGCCGTGGAGGGACTGTATTCACAGGTCCGTCCGTCAATGGCAGCAGGATCATTTGTCTGCAATAAGTTTGCAGCTTAAGCCCCGAAAATATTTCCCGAAGCAGCCGCCGCGACGAGCGCTGCACATCACTCAGCGGCGCGTTCAATAAAATCCCTGAAATCCCAGAAATCCCAGGCCGGCGGTGGATGGCCTGAGGAGCGAGCGGGGAAGAGGTTAGGTGAAGAGGGAAAATGTGAGCTTATTTTCCTGGCCAGATAGAGAAAGTTCCCCCAACCAGCCAGGAAATGGAGGCTCCTCCATTCTGATACCACAGATAAATGAGAAGCGTATCGTCACGCGGCGCTGCCATGAATCACTTCATGATGTCAATCTCCAATCAGAGGGACGCTGGCCGCCCAGCTAATGCCGCGTGCTACCGTGCAGAACGCGTTTACGTCAGTTTACAGCATGCAGTCAAGTCTAATTTGCGTTCTCAGTAAAGTGGGAGCAGATCGCATCCAAAACCGCAGGAGCTGTGAGCGTTGGTGAGTCCGGAACAATAGAAGCGTAAACAGCATCACGTGACCCCAAAACACAACATGGCTGAAGCCACACGGACCCGGCAGAAAGACACGCTTCAGAGAAATACCCCCAGAAATCACCCCCATATGCAGACATTCTGGAGCAGCTTTGACCACCTTGAGTTCCAGGCCCTGTTTGCACAACAGTATATTCCAGACAAAATGGAAAAGTTCCACTGTGTTTTGGATATGTGTTTAAATGACAACGGTGCTTAAGATACAACCTAGTAAACAGTTCTCCTGCTCAGCAGATGATCAATAACAGTGTTTCCCTCCAGAGTGTCAGGAATCCCAGTCCAGGTTCTCCTGGAACTCAGTTTATAAGTTTAGAATCACCTGGAATAACAATTCAACTCGGTCTTCTGTCCACATGAATGTCTGTGTTCCCCCATTGTTAATGTTTACAGTGTGTAGTTTCATTACGAAACGACAAGCGGCTCCCACTAGTGGCCCAAGGTGAAAACTACATCATTTTCAAAACGTTGCTGTGAAAACGTGAACCAGAAACACAGAAAGGGCGCATTTTCTCTTAAAATGTAGCCTTGTAAAAAAGGACTAAGATTCTGAATCAGAGATTTTCTGCAGATTGAGCCACAAAATGAGATTTAACGCAGTAACTTTACTCGGATTATTTCTACCGATTATCTGATGCAAAACAGTTAATGAAAACTTGCTTTTGAGGCTAATCGGTGACTCTGTATGTGTGTGTGTGTGTGTGTGTGTGCGTGTGTGTGTGTGTGTGTGTGTGTGTGATGGAAGATGGATGAACTGAAACACTGCTTTGACAATCTTCCATTAATAATCCACTTCAGTGTTCAAGAGCATCTTCCTGCATGAAAGAGTCCTGAGTGTGTGAACAGTAATCTTGTCTCTGCAGAAGCACTGTGTGTTGGATGTGGCGTGTTTGCTGATGAGCCGCGGTGTTTCTCTGTGTTGCAGAACAAAGACAGAGACAGGAAGTCGGCCATCAGAAGCTAACAGTGAGGACTGCGATAGAAACGCTCTGCCGGCGGTCTGAGCGCCGCCGCGGCTCGAAGACCGACCGGCGCCGTGCCTTTCAAGGACGTCTCAAGGACTTCAGTAGCACTTCCAGGACTTTCAGAGGAACACTTTTGATAACTTTTTGGATTCTGTTTTTCCAGTTTTGAAAAGTTGAATGATGCTTTTTCAGCGACACGTTAAAGAGACGCTTCACTGTGCTGTCCGGCGACTCTTCGCTCAGAGTCCAGGGAACTTATGGCACATCGTCAGAAAACACTTAAAGCCACCAGGTTGCATTCATCAAACTGTGTGTTATTAATGTGTAAACTGAAATATAAATGTATATTTATGTGACATAACATTATATAATGAAACTATGTTATTTAACAATTATATGACTCTTTTGGACAAACTATGTGCATTTTTTTATTTTTATTTTTTTTGAAGGTACAAACATTGGCTATGAGCAGTTTATGGCATTAGAAAACATATGCTGGATATTTGGTTGTTTTGAAATATTTGTTTCTGAGAGAAAAAACTCAAGGTTCCAAATAAATGGTTTGTATATCTGGAAGTGAGTGTTATCTGTATGTGGTTTGTCTTTAGGTGGATTTCACTCTCACATCTTAACTCTTCCAACTTTAAAGAACCTGAAGTGGAAACCGATGCCACGATGCCACATGCTAAACATGATTAAAATATGACTGACTCAGTCCTTCTGTTTACAATTTTAATCAGCGGTTTTCATGGAAATTTTCCAGCTTTCTACGAGCGTGTGTGTCAATAAAATTCCTCTCTTCACTCTACATGACGACTTCCAGGAGCTTTTAACTTTATCTCGGCCTGTCTTTTCCTCTCTCCTTGACGCTGGTTAGTTGTGTCGAGAAGGCAGAAGATAGGATGAACGAGAAAGGTAAAAGAGAACGGCGAGCAAAGGTAGGAAAAAAGGATCCGGGGAAAAAAATAAAAGCAAAAATTGAATCTGCAGGTACGACTACTTGGACATCTGCCTCCGTCCCTTCGCTGTCCTCTTCTTTACCTTTCCACATGCTTGTTCTCTGCTCTCCTCCTCTGCTCTTCCTCTCTTTTCCCCGGAGTGCCACTGGCCAGAGTCTGGTAGGTGATGGCTTTCCAGTGTGTGGAGCCACTCAGCGCTCCATCGCCTCTCCTCAAACCTTCTCTTTCTGTCTTATCATCTATCTATTGATCCATACACACGACTTTCTGCTCTTTTCTATTGATCCTACTGTATTTTCACTTTTTCCACCAACCTCACTGCAGGTCTTTTCACCTTCTGAGTGGAAAATAATGCGCGTGACGAGGTGCTGTAAATAGTAAATTAAGAAAACTTCACTGCAGATGTTAAAAATTCAAGTTTTTCATCATAATAATGAGAAACAACAACAGATCCTCTTTTTCCTCACTCATATTCTTCTCCTTATCTTACCTAAAAGGAAATAAAAATCTGTCAGTGTCTCTGGTGTCCTCGTTTAGCTTTTAGAGTCACATCACAGCGCTTCTCGAGCCTTTTTCCACCATTAAGACAAATGTAAATGAAGCGTTCTTTTAATGGAGGCTAACCGCTGTGCTGCCGGCTCCATGTTCCCAAATAATTTTAACAATTCTAACAAGCCCTTTCTGGGACTCGAGGTGCCAATTATGGAAGTTTTTCCTACAGTGTGACAAGTGCCGGGTGAAGAAAAACAACCAACAGGAATTCGAGCTGCCCGACACGCAGCTGCAGATGGAAAACGACGGCGATTCACCGCGAGAGTCTTCTCAAAACTAGATTCAGCACCCAGGTCAGAATAGTTGGTTTTTAAAGCGACAATATCAGCAGATCACTTAACTCTATGAAGTGAATCACAAAGTGCACAAACGGGAGAAAGCGTACACAAAAAAAAAATAAGAAGAGGTCGTAGAGATAGCAAAAACTGAAAGTCGGAGCCTGAACTAAAGATAGTTGCGAAATCTTCTGGAGAATCGCTTATAGAAGAGACATAATGAAGTTCTGGCATATTCCATCTGAAATGCCCTTAAACCTGAGTGCCAGAGCCGGCTTTTTCCCCTCCGAACGGAACACGAGGAAACAAAAGATGAAATCTCAGGACGCTGCTTCGGGATAAGTAGTCCCTGCTGCTCTCTGGTTCCTGAGACGGAGGGGTTTTGAAAAGCGCCGTGCGTCTTGTTTAAAATATCTCAGTCCTATTATGAGCCAATGAAATGCAGATAATCTTACTGCTGAGATTTTTTTTTTTTTTCAAGAGGAAGCTATAGCTTTGACAAAAAAGAAAGAAAGAAAAAAGAGAGCGCAGTGTGTCTAGTGTGTCCTAATGACTTCTGGTCCAGTTAGTCTGAGAGTCTGATCTCTCTAGCAGGCCGTCTGTCTGAGCGCTGCAGAGGGGGAAAGGAACCGGTTCCTCCCACACAGACCAGATCAGGTTCCCCCTACGCCTACACACACAATTTAGCACACACACACACACACACACACGCACGCACAGATGACCATTTACACACTTGTGTGCAAGATGAACTTCCACACGCAGGAGTATCTGGACGTGCTGTACGGGCGCTCCGCTCGTGCACGGCGAGCAGGAAGATCTGTGATACAGCTTAGCTGTCTAATGATCTCTGTGTTTCACATTGATGAAACAGATCAGCTGAGAGGGCGAACCGCCGCGCCGTGCTGGAGGGGGCGGTTTTGGACCAAGGTGAGCCGGAGGTTGGAGAATCGAGCGGCTCTAATTATCAATAAAACGGTCTGAGGGAGATGCCCCCACGGAAATCTGGCACGTCGGCGCCGATAGCCGGAGCAGTGTCAGAACGCGTTACCAGTCGCTCAAAGACGACTTTTGGTTTAACTTAAAAACTTGGCCGACGCGGAGACTGCCTGGACGCATAAAGCCTCCGACCGGTGATGTGTTTGTTTTCAGTCAGGCATGAAAGAAGAGGATCTCTTACAGGCTTTATGCGCTCTGGCAGGTTTATCAATAGCCGCATTCATTCTGCTGAAGCTGTTTTGCAACGCTGCTGTAAGCCGTAGGTTATGCTCTGTTTTCCATCTGTCAGTCGCCGCACTGCGCTTCTCTCAGGTCCCGTTTACACGACGGCATAAACGGAAAGCGAAGTCCGCATCGGACCGGCGTCAAGAGTAAAAGGACCGGGTCCCAGGAGGACGGGGACTGACTGGGAGTCAGGCATTCGGTGGCGTTCAGGCGCCGGATGTGACCAGCGTCTGTTGAGATGAGTTTTATTGTGAAGGTGTTCCTAAGCCGCTCAGCTGATTTCCCCTCGGTAATAACCTTGTGGTATGCCGTTTGTCCTCGTAACATCAACACCGGCTCCATCACTGCGAGGATATATTGGACGTGATTTCAGCACCTCTTGTAAATACTGAGCGAACGGAGAAAGGTCTTTTAAAGGCAATATAATTATGGATTTTTCTGGCCACTCAGGTGCAGCACAGCAAGCTCCAAACACAACACCAACGAGGCTGATTTGCCAATATCATTTCAACTTGGCAAACGGTCGTCAGTTCAGCACCCAGAAGACAGATCGGAAGGTTTGCATGTTTTTTTCTTCTTTTTTTTTTTTTAATCTCTTCATTTTGAACTTTCTGGCCACCCGGTGTGTATAAATCTAATTTTTACTCCTTTTTGAGGAATAAATGTGAGTTGCTGAAACCTTCACTACGCTCACGAGCGACGATCGCTAACTCCGTCTCGTAAAATAATCAAACGAGACAGAATCACTGCAGCCTGGGAGAGAGGAAGCAGACCTCGATGAACATTCTCTATTTAATAATGCAAACGTTTCTCCAGAAAAAACACTGTTAACACTAATAATGTAATGTGCTGAACTAAAGCATTGGATGAACGGTTGACAGTCGACACACTGACTGAGTTTGAACTTTCCAAAAATCATAAACGCACCAGGAGCATCTACTGATATGCTTATTTCTATTGATTGCCAGGGATGCTTTTTGAATGGTTCTTTTGTTTGAGGTGAGTTTATCCATATTTCTCCACCTCACTGAGGCCTGGATTCTGTCACTGATTCACTTCTCAGCTTGATTCTGGTCTTTCTGGCTTCATCGACATGTTTTCAATTTCCCTTTGAATTTTATTTCTTTACATCCATTTTCACCTGCAATGATACAAGCGATTGCTAAAGGAATACACACATGAAAATATAACTGAAAGCTGCTGTTAATGGGTCAAATATGAAATTAGTGGGTTATCTTCCAAATAAAAACATTGATCCTTCATCTGGTTTTGTCTGTAAGTGATCACAAACCCACGTTTCTCCACATGGCTTCAGTGTTCGAGTGTGAATAAGAGTGTAAAGTGCTCTAAAACCGCCGCCACAGTGAAGACGTGTTACATAATGCCTCTAAAATCTGGATTTGTTTGTCCGATCAATCCACAAACGTAAAACTGCTGAGCAGGAAATCAAAAGCAGTGTTTCAAAATCCTCAAATCAACTGGAGCACATTCTACAAATAAGCACTTTTGAATGAAATAAGAGGTAAGACAGCCTCTTGGACCCCGTCTGTAAAACTCTGACAAGTTATTTCTACAGTTATTTCTCAACTGTCATAACAGGAGAATCAGTGAAGGAGACAGGAGCGCTTCCTGTTTTTTTTCCAACTCATCCATGTTTTTGTGCTCTGATGGCACCCAGCTGAATACGGCCTATTAATTAAAGATGGATAGGTAGCAGCGCTTTTCCTGAAGCATGACCTCCTGTTGACATTGGAGCAGGAGTTTCCTCTGGTGTCCTCTCCTGCTCCGTGGGCCCGTTGGCCAACTTCCTGCCTCCACTCGGACTGTCTCAATAAAACATGGAGAACAAAGATATAAAAACGCCGCGAGAAAAAAGAAAAAAAAAAAAAAAGAGGCGAAATGCACCTTTAGGAACATTAGTCTTTCCCAAGCCGACTGGGACCGGAGCTATGCTAACACACACACACACACACACACACACACACAAACACACGCGGTCGCACACGGCAGGAGGCTAACTGCTCCAAGTGGGAGCTGAGCTGCCGAGGGCCGGATGAAAGGAAACACTAAAACTACAACGAGGGAAAGACAGGTGGCCGGTTTGGCAGCTCCGTGCACACACACACACACACACACACACACACACAGGTACACAACTGCTTCCTCCTCGAACCCCCTGTTGTGCACACCTGTGAAAGTGCCAAATCCTGAACTCGTTCGGCTCCTTCCAGCTTTCTCCTTCACCTCCTCTCTCCCTCTGTCGCTCCCACACAATGAATCTTTCCTCTCTCTCTCTCTGTCTCTCTCTCTCTCTCTCTGTCCCTCTCTCTCTCTCTGACAGGTCCACGGCGTAAACATTCCCAGCACCAGCCAGCAGCCGGCCTCGTCTTTAATTGGTTGTTATAAAGACGCTCCCCGCCGGGGAGGATCCCGCCATGCAGGCTTCTGTCATTCAGCGCGACGGAGAGGGAAAGCGGGGCGAGCCGTCGCTCACCGCCGGTCGCCTCCCACACGTCCGCACAGCTATTTCAAAATGACAGAAAATTGAACAGGAAGGAGAACCGTCAATGCGATCGCTCCAAATAGAAATGGCCGTGAATCACTGCAAAGCACCAGGATTTCTCGTTACCTTCAGCGTCTCCAGTCGAGTCCGTCGTTGAAAGGAAAAGTTAAATCTTTCCTCTTGGTCAGATATCTTGTAAGAAACCGAAGCTCGTGGCCAAGAAGGATCAACGTATTTGACAAAGGATACGACATAAAGAGGCATTTTTGTTTTCCTCCCACCAAATATAAGCTGTCTGCAACTGCAGAGGACATTTAATCTTCAGAACAAGCTCCACTCTTCAATCTTTACAGATTGTTTTGTTATGGGGTGAATTTCCTGCTCCTGAATTCCTCCTGTCAGTATAAAGGAACGATCGATCACTGTGGTTAATGTGGTGGATTTTAAAAGCTGAGATCAGAAAACAGAAAACGTTTGTTTTGTTATAGGTGTCCATTTACAGGACCGCGCTGTGTGGAGAAAATGCAACTTTTTGAAAATAGCTCCCAAGGAGGAACTTTTGGACAGAGTCAAATACAACACGGTGACGTCAAGCCACATTTACAAAGAAAAAAACAAAAAAATTCTACAGGAAGAAACAGAGGAGACGATGGAAAGGAAAAAAAAATTAACAGTAAGAAACCAGCAGAACCAGATTCAGAGGAGACTCTCTGCTGTTTCAGTTCCTGTTGTTGGATAGAGGGAGAGAAAAGTGGAGGACAGAGACAGACAGCAGCAAACAGACATAAATCCACCGGCTGCAGACGTAATGGAGGCAGGAGGCTCCTCCAGCTGTCATGTCCAAAACAAACAAACAAACAAAAAAACAAAGCCTCTACAGCTATATTTCATCTCTCTATGGGTCAGAAAGGCAGAAAATAAAAAGGAAATACTGCACAAGTCTTTGTCTATTTAAAATGTTGCATGTCTGATGGGAGATCAGTGGTTTTTACTGCACACTCTAAAACACTGAAAGTAAGTTTTCATTCTTGTCATTTGAGTTTCTTTGATAAATCACAGTCACTGTTGGAGCACCAAGAACTAATCCGAAACACTGAGCAGACTGCGGACTGCAGGTCATCATGACCATTACTGAATATTAAATATCCTTCATCCAGAACTCGATAGCCACTGACTTAATATTTATCTGAGTCCGATGGCCTCATTCTCAAATAAATTTGAAGCCGTCAGTCAGACTTGTCAGCGTTCGAGTCCGCCGGGATCGGCTGTTTTCCCCCGAGAGCTCCAGCTGGATGAAGCAGGAGAGAAAATGGAAAGAATGGACGTTGATAAACGAGGCAGCAGAGCTTCACTGCCATCATAACTTTGTTTTATCAAAGAAGGTCAGGAGAAAACAGAAACATCAGGTTTTCAGGCACAAACTGATGGAATGAATATTCACTTATGTACCTCAGTTAAAAACTGTTGAAAATATCAGTTTGGGGTGTGAAAGACTGACCAGTCGTCTGTCACTATCAATAAGAAATCAACGGAATGCCATGCCGGCTCCCCTGGTTCCACTACTTTCCAGATCAAGCCCATCCAGTGAGAGCCAGGGCAGCGAAGAAGCTGCTGAGAGCCACTGAAACCTTTTACGGTCCTGCTGTCGGCACCAACCTGCACCCGAAATTCACAAACTTTGGGTTCTGTCACGTGAAAAACAATGAAGCTGTGAGACAACGACTCGTTCCTGAAGTTTATTCAGTGATCCTGAACCCAGCAGTGATGTCTCCACATTGAAAACAGGGACTCTTCACCACTGACAGTCAGACGGAATGGCAGTCCGTGTTAAAGTCGTCCACACAGATGAGTGATTTCATGAACCAGAGGAGGTCATATATCTTTTTTCCACTCATTTGGCTCCGAGGCATGCGACGCTGGGATATTTACAACACGTTTATTACATTTATTTCATGGGCAACCTATAAAAATGTTGCTTACTCAGCTCAACTCATCCACATTTTTGCAGCCGATCTGAAAACTAGACCTGCGTCCTGCGTGTTATCAAATTCTCCACTGCAGCTCGACACAACCGAAACCTCACTTCTGCTTGTTCCATACAATCTGGGGAAACACGTCCTTAGCTGGAGGTTGGAAACCGAGCGGTCAACATCGCTGGTTCCAGGAAAACTGCGTCTGGCCCACAGACAGCCAGCCTGGCGTGCACGGTCCTACCTCGCGCTCAACGCCACCGTCACGGCAGACGACCTGCTCGCCTGTCTCGGCCGCAGCCGCCCCGCAAATCAAATGATTACCTGTTTATGTCAAGCCGTTCGCATCGCAGCGTGTTGATACCGTCGTTATGGTTCCACACGAACAAACAGGATGGAAACAGAAGCCAGGTCACGTACAGTCGAACAACAACCAAATCTGTGCACCGAGACTTTGATCAGTACCTTTTTCCACAGAGTAACAGTAGTGTGAAACAAAAAGCAGATATATCCCAGCGTATTTTACAGATTAGAGAGGGTAAAAGGCATTTACATTTGACATAACTGTGAGCCGTCAAGGATGTAAAACGCATCCAAAAGCTAAGCAAGGGCAGGCTGAGTGAGCGCCAGCTGATAATCACAGGAAAGTGTGTGAAATCTCGCAGAGCGTCTGGAACCTGCTGGACAGGTGACGCTGAGCTCTTCCCGCTTTCCTGCATTAAGCTGTCAGCCGTGAGAAACACGGGGCGACCCACGCAGACTTTCCTGCTTGATCTGGGACCCATGATGGATGGATATTGAGATATATGGAGGTTGGGACACGCCCTAAGCTCCCTAAGTCACACACACACACGCACACACACACACACACACACACACACACGCTGGGCTGCAAGTGCAGTAAGTGTTTCATCCTTTTACAGGCTGTGTGCATCAGGAGGCACTTTGGGTTTTATTAGCCTCTAAGCAGGCGTGTACCGATCCAGCTCCGAACACGTGCTGCCCTCCCCAGAGTGAAACTCCGAGCCATCGAGACACGGTTATTAGGTGCAAGGCAAGAAAAAAAAAGGCTGGAAACAAGAAGATCTTCAAGAATATCAAGTAAGCCTTGCTCTGTTTTTTTTTTTCATCGAATGTAGACACCTAATTTGTTGACGCATACATCCCAGTGAAAGTGTGGCTTTTGGGAGAAGAAGACGTTCGGGTGGGGCGAAGAGGAGGAACCGTCTCCTCGGCTATGGACAGACGAGAGAAGGAGAGATGGCTAAAAAAGAGAGAATTAGAAGAGAAGCCAAGCCTTCAGTCAGTAGCAGCTTGCCAGAGCGCTGCCTCGCTCCGCCAGGTCCCTGTGCTCTCTGCTCTGTCCTCTCCAATAAGACCCCAGGTTTAATGCTGGAAAATTCTCTCCAAGCTGTCAATCACCCCCTTTAATAAAAACAAAGTATAACATTGCGGTCTCGCTCGCTCTCCGTTCCCCCTGGAGAATTAGAATGCGAGGTTTTGTCTGCGGAACTGTGAAAATCTCCTCTGCTTTTATTAGCAAAGCCCCGGTTCGACCGAAACTCTGGAAAAATCTGGCCACTCTGCGCTCGGCGTCTCCCATCTGGACTGCATTAACGCCAACCACCTGGAGCCCAACCAAACCTGAAATGAAACTGGGGGTATTACAGAAAATAACTCCAGGATCAGCCGACACACACACACACACACACCCACACAGATACAGATACATATCTTCCTTTATACACACACACACACATTTGCGTGCATGCTTGCCCCAGACATGGTTCATTTACCTCCCGTTTCTCTCGCTTTGGATTTCATGCTTAATCAGATTTCCTTGAGGAAAACTATTCTTAACCTACACGGTGGGACGTGATTGACTGACTGGCTGGTGGAGCCCCGCTCTTTCCTTCTTTCCCGTCTCTTGTTTGGGTAACTGACCAGCTGAGGGGCTAGTTGGGTGCTGACAAGCCGGCCGTGGCGGCTGACAGGATGAGGGATGGGGCGGCTGACGGATGAGCGACGCTTTAGCGGCCGACTGAGTGGCAGCTGGCACCGAGCGGGGCCGCCGGAGATTAATCAACTCCCTCTTCTACCTGCTGAACCGAGGGAGCGCTGGTCAAACTTTGATTCCAGGTCCTCAGTGGTCTGCGAGTCAGTCAGCAGCCTCGACTTCTTTGCTGCTTTCACAGTACTGATCAATCCATACCTTCGCCTACAGCAGCGATTCCCAGAGTCTTTCTTCAGGGATCCACAATTTCAACCATTCCTACTCACATATCAATGTACGTATTCAAAACACTATTTTGATGAGAAATTAATGAATGTGGTAATGGAGTAAAATGGATTGTATTCTATATTAAATCCCATTTTATTCAGTAACCAGTAACAAGAGGAAATGAAAGGTTGTTTTCTGAAGCAGGTTAGCATCAACTCAACGGCCTTAGCGAGAATTCGTCACAGAAACAAAGCGTGTTTCACCTGGCAGGAGGACAGGTGCAGCGTTCAGGACCAGATGAAGCTGTCCCATCACACACACTACAAACACACACCACGGAGTGAAGGAGTGCAACGGGGGAGGATTCAGTAGCCTAATCCTGAGGAGGACACACACACGCACACACACACATACACACATACACACACTGCCAGCTGGTTGAGTTCCAAAACCACTTTTAACCTCCTTAAATCACCGAGGTAAAGTGTTAGTAGAGGCAGAACAAAATGAAATGAAAATAAACATGGCAGAGCAACGTTTACAGCCCAGAACCCGGTATCACTCCCCTTGGTGGAAAACACGCCATAAATTACTGCCGATCATTTTGTGGAATTTAGTGGAGGGGAAAAAAAAGTGGTTCCGCGCTCCAACTAAAAAATTGGGCAGCTGATTTATACCATCATTAATTGTGCGTGCATGTGTGCTGTGTGTTTGGCTGATTTGTGCGTGCGCCTGCTGGGTGTCCTTGTGTGCATCCATTTGTTTATGTAGACAGCTTGTCTTGGCTTAGTGTGTGTCTGTGTGTGTGTGTCTATGTGTGTGTGTGTGTGAAGCTGGAGAGCGGCTGGATATAAGCAGGAGCTTTTGACCATATGATCCTGTACATTTCTTGCTCTGTAGGCAGCTGGACGGCTTCCACCACTCATAATAAGGCCAATATGTTCCATATGAATCCCTCTCCTCACCACTGTCAGCGTTTGGCCGCAGACGCAGCTCCGGCCCGCGCACATTTGTAATATACATATCCTTTGACTGGTACTGGTCTGGAGCCAATAAAGAAGGGACAAGACAAAACCATCAGTGTCAGTGGCTGTTCACGGTTTACTGTAGCGTCGCCGAGCGCGGCGCTCCTCTGGGACGGGATAAAAGCTTTCTCGCTCTCGCTGAACTCGCTCACGAGCTCCTGTTTGGGGCTGTTAAAATTCCACAGATAAATCCTGAGTGCATCTCGTTAAAAACAGCAGTAAAACTTGAAATGGTTCAGGTTTGTAACCAGTCCTAACATATTTTACCCCAGTTCAGGTGTGGGTATGAATGAATATAAATCCAATATCCGCCTCTCGACGCTTTAAGAACCACTGATATCACTGTGTGCAATTTTATCCATCTGAGCCTTTTTTTTCTTTAAGTGCAAAATTTACCATCTATGCTCACAATAAACCCCTATCAGTGAAGCCAAAGACTGGTGGACACACACTTTCAAAAGAAGGAACTGAAACTGAGCAAAGCTAGCTAAGTTAGCTTACTAACAGTCTCTGCTCACTGTAGCCTGTTGCTCTTCACTCTCAGTTGTTTCCAGCAGATGTTCCTGGTTCCTCACAGAAGCACATCCAGCTGAAAATAATGTCTGACTAACTCAAACAAACCAACAAAACATGTGCAGCCAGCAACATTTGATCCAGTTGTAGCTGTGGTCATTCCAGCGGCGCTAATGAGAGAATCAGTCATTAGCCTGAGCCACGGCGTGGTGACAGCTCCGCTGCAACAAGCGGCTACAGCACATTATTCAGACACTCAGTTTATGATAGAGACCAATTCCAAACATCCAACCAATCTTTTCCTTTATCTTACAACTAATATATTTTTTTCCTTTTCCTTTTTATACTGTGTGCAAAGCTTCAGTGGATCAGACTCATCACAGGACTGACAACCAATCTGTACACCTGTCAGTTAAAAAAAAAGTTATTATTCGCAGCTGCTTGGTTGGATAAAGAAGAGAGTCATTTACAATTCTCTTTAAATTCGTACATTGCATTTATTTAAAATTACATTGCATTTGTTTGACAATGGGAAATTTGCAGTGCGGCTGTTCAATACTGGAGCATGAACACTTAAAGCCACAACGATCATGTATTTGAGGAGAAATTTGGAAAGTTCCCCTGATATCAATTACAGCCGCGAGTTTATTTTGAATAATCTCGACTTTGCACATCTGGATTTGACAATTTCGGTCTAATATTTTCTGACAAAGTTGCTCCGGCTCTAACTCAGCGGGAATAAAAAAGGTCACGGTGAAATTGTTAAGGCCTTGTTTGAAACCTGCGTTCCGCCGAGGTCTGGGCTCTGTCATGCCTCTGGCTGCGGAGCTCAGATCAACTTCCCGATTGAAAGATGAACTCTCTCATCTCCCATTTACCTCTATTTTCCTCCACTCATTATGATTGTCAGGCCTTTTGGTATTTACTATTTACTGCCCACCTGAGAGAATGGTCTCTTACTGGATTTCACTGGACGACGTATGGTTTTGTGCAGGGTATCTTTCTTTCATTTATAATGAGCACAAACTCCCAAAATAAAAACCAAAATGACACTGAAAAGCTGTATCAACATTCTGGCTCTTCTCAACTCAACATCTTTATTTTCATTTTCTGCACAAGTTTCCTCTGGAAGTTTTCATTTTCCCAAAGAAACAATGAGATCTCATCAAAGCGCTTTTACGAATCCCAACTGTAGGAGAAGAGCACAAAGAGGCCAAACGGTGAGTAAAGCCTCCTAAAGATTCTTACCATGCTGTTTAAGTTAAGCACATGACGTCCACGTCCCAGTTTCTCGCTGGGTTTATTTGTGTAAAAAGCTTGTGGTTGGGGTAGAGAGGCAGAATCTGCCGTTTTTAAACACAGGACTGAAGTGCGCCGGGCATCCAGGCCCATGGTTTATAAAGTGAACAGGATTACACACTGGCAGTGGCTCGAGTGGAAAAAGGGGCATCAGTCACATTTGTGTGGTTGGAAATTCACCCGACAGAATGATTGACTGTGGAATTTGAGTCTTCCCAACTCTCCCGTGATGATCTATCCGCCGGACGGATCCAGCTCAGGTCTGTCTTCTTGTCTTGTCGGGATCTAGAAAGCCTCACCTGGCCCGCTCGCGTCTTGGCTCCTGGCTCCCGGACATCCATTTGTCATCGACACAAACCGAAGCATTTGTTTGGTCAGGAGGACACGGTGCCAGTTGGGAAGTGAAGGTTCGGGTCATATCTGATTTCAGGGTAGGTGATTTAGGGGGGAAATTGGCTGGAATGTGCTGCGCAGGGTGAGCGCTGCAGCTGTGAAGGCACTCCGGGCGTATCGCCGTAACCCCCGCATGTTCTGTGAAACTTCTACAAATGCAACATTAATGCATGTGACAAGGCTAAATTGGAGCGGTGACGGTCCAAAACACCAGCGGGATGTCGGATTTCTAAGCAGAGGGCTTTACTTTTATGTGCGGTGGTTCAAAATCCCACCTTGGGTGCATTTCGTCTGGCAGTGATGGTGTAAAACAAAACCTGACAAAGATAGGATTCAGCGTGAAACACAGACACAGTCCAAAGAAGAAGACGCACAGTGACAATGAAACTAGGTGAAACTAGGAATCCCTCCAACTATGATGGACTTCAGACGGTCTTTGGCTCTGGTTCAGGTTCTAGTAGCCCACCAAAGGAGGGAACTTTGCTCAAGTTCAGGACACAAGGCATCAGGGATTGGGAAATCTAAAACTTGGACCAATTCATAATCCAGGAGAGTTTCTGCAGCTGCCAAAGATTTGACCCGAGGTTCTTGTCCATTACTCAGCAGCATGTTTGCTTTGCAAAGCTCACTTTGCACTGGGAAAATCTCGCAGATGATGCATACTGTGTGCGAGGAAGGAAACACATCGAGCTGGAAGCGCGGGAAACGCCCAGAGGAATTCGGCTGCCAGAGATTTGTAGCCACTTCCACGAGCAGTTTACCCAGCCAGTTAGAGCCGGGCTTTGTGGTCAGGGCGGAGGTCAGAGCGCGCCGGGCTTCACTCGAGGGGAGCTGCTAAGTTTAAAATCTAAAAACAACAGCCTTCACAGGTTCGGGTCTCGGATAACAAAATGATATCATCTGAGTGAATGAAAGGATTCCAACAAAAAACAAGATGAAATAAACGCCAACTCAGAAAGGGAAAGGATCTTATGCCACATAAACAGACGGCACAGACTGGCTGGTAACACCAAGCAGACTGACACAGATCAGCCAGAACATTATGACCCCCCCCCTCCACTGCCAAAACAAGGCTGACCCCTGGAGGCCTGGACTCCGGCAGACCTCTGAAGGTATGCTGCGGTATCCAGATAATACCAGCAGAGCCTGACCCCGTCACTGGCTCACCGCTTTTCCTCGTCCCGACCACTTTGGAGCGGGAGCAGCTCTCAATAGCGGCGCTTTTGGAAATGTTCGGACCCAGATGAGATTACATCACCGTTTCTTCACGTCAGACTCACTCAGATCACAACGCTCGTCTGTTTTCCTGCAAAGTGTTCACCGGCTGCCTGACATATCCGTCCCGATAACGGGCGTCAGGATAAAGACATGAACAGTGTCAGTGGTCAGTGGGAAGCAGGGGCGCAGCATGGAAGAAACAGAAGCCGTGTCCCAGCTCATGAATGGCTTTTCTTGTGCCCAAGTGGAACCAGATCATTTATACTACGTTATCATGCGCACATTTTTAATACAATACTAAAATTACTTTTTTTGAATAACATGATTATCGGCGCAGGAAACACTGACCAGTGCATGAGGTCGATGTTTTCATTCCAAGCGATGCACTTCTTAGAGTTTATACAGCAACAGTTGTGACATGTTTCTAGAAGGTTGAACAAAAAGTATTTTAAGGGCCGTCTTTACGTGACGTTTCATGTTAAAACGCATCGTTTTTTGAGTTTTTGTTTTAAAATGGCTTCACTTTTCCAAGGATGCAGCAGAAACATTGAACAGTATATAGTTTTCATACCTCATAGTCTGTTTTGGACGTTCACGACAGTCAAGTTAGTTTTAGTTTGCTATTTTAGGGGACTCTCAGCTCTAAAACTACCAAATCTTGGAGAATATAGACTGGGAGCCATGATGACACTCTGAACGTCACCAAGCTTTGTTTCCCTTCATTTCTGCTGTGATGGAGTCAGAGAATTAAAAAAAAAACAAAAAAAAAACACTTTAGTATCTGAATTTTCAGTGGCTCTGAGCAACAGGTTATATGTTTTCACTTCTTGAAAATGTCAGGAAAAGCCAGCCAGAGTCTTCAAATCAGATTTTTTTTCAGCTCTCAGAATACAAACAGGACAGTTTGTCACATGGTGAAGATTCCAAAGAGGATATATTACAAGTCTTGAGTGGGACAAGTGGACCTGAGCTTTAAGTTATCTATGTGCTGCATCGTCTTATATATCTAATTTATCTAAATGACAGGTAACAGTCGCTGGATGATCTCCGAGCCAGCTTTCCTCCTGGGCAGGGTCCAGTCTGAACAGGGAGCTCATCCATCAGATGAGATGCTTTTTGACTCAAAACGCTGTTTCATAAACGGGGCCTTGAAAATGTTTTTTTTATTGTGAGTTTAAGCCAGAGTCCTCCATGTAAACATGGAGAAAATGCCAACATGTCACTGAAAGGCTCAATCTTCAAATCAATTGAAAAGCACTCAGGTTCTTTGAAACACTGAAATGGATCCCTCTGAACCGAGGATCTGGTTCAGACCGACTCTCACAGTCGGGCGCCGTCGGCGGCTCATTCACGACCATCCTTTGTTTCACGATATTACGCACAAATGAAAACACGGTTTCAAAACACAGTATTCCGTTTCAGGCAATAAATCCTCCTCCATCCTTCACACTGAACATTTTGGACCTCAGTATTTTAATGCAATGTTAAACGTGTGCAGCCAATGTACACAGTAAAAAGAGCCAGAGACAGAACTGCTGATTGTGCAGACTGGAAACAAAGGATGACACAGAAAACAGACCTCATGTCAGGTACGTCTTCATTATTTAGCCGCGCATGAGTCACAGTCCTTATTGCAATGAAGAATCACTGCTGTATTCTGGACTTCACGCAGCACAGACGAGCAGCATGCTGACAGTTCAGTGACGGAACACTCCATATATCCCACAGAGCTTTATTATCTTTCTTTCATTATGATACTAAGTAATGAAACATCGGATTGTAGTCACAGAAGGTGCACCAAGGATAAAAGTGTGTCTCAGCTGCAGAGGATCAGAACCTCGGAGCCGTTTTTCCCAGAAGGCCTGACTCAGGGAAACTGCAGACTCCTGCTCAGACTCACATGACAAAGCGGGAAAGACGGGGGGAGAAATGAGAGGTGGGCAGACGGATGGCCTGTAATAACTGAAAGATGCTTCCAATAAAGACACACACGAACGATCCCGTGCTAATTCCTGACAGAGGATGATAAATAAAGAAAGCGATAACCAGAATTCTCGGGGCTCTCGTCCGCCGCTCCTCAGTGTTTAGGTTTGGCGTGCCAGACCTTTTCAAACCCTTGTTGTTCTTACAATGTGAAGTGATTGTGTTTGGAAATATGAGAGTGCAATGAAAACATCCAGAGAGTGGAGATCAGCTTCTGTTTACACTCAGTACGGACTGGATCTGGAGTGAAGTGACCCCGGCAGTCAAACAGTGCAAACAGCGCCCGGCAGATGTGGAGTGATGGGATTACACATCCCAATAAGTTACGGAATGTGCTCCTGCCACTTGTCTCCGCACGGCCCGTAAAACCCGCTTCTCCTCCACGGACAATGAGCCTCCCTGTGAGCGAGAGGAAGGATGTTCAGGCACAACGGGACGCGCCTGCCAACAGAAATAAAGATGGAGGAGTAGACGGAGCGCCCTGTAAAAAATGTGGAAGCTTTCGAATGAAAGGAAGAATAGGATTTCTGCTCCTCTGTGAGCCATCAATCAGGTCAGAAGGCTCGCTCTCTCTGCGCTCAAAGAACGTATGATAATATTTTCATCAGCATAAATTAGATTCTGTGCTTTGCGGACGATTTGATTCCTTCCTCTTGACAGACAGGTTAAGTGGCCGACCCCAAATGGAAACATGTCTTATATGATATTTCAAATCTAAAGTAGGTTCTCTTCCAGGTTTGTTACTTAAAGGAATAAAAACATAAATCACAGGGCTTCTTTTCATGTGTAATTCAAAAAGATTAGACTCACATTACTCAAGCAGAAAACCGTCCTTTGCATCTGTTTACTGATGTTGAAAACAGATAAACTGCTTTTCCTTCGCATGCACCGAGACGTTTCACTCAAACACCTGAAGTCAGTATCAATCTGGTGTGAAGTTACTTCAGATTAAAACTGATTTCTAAACCGTAAAGCATCTATGAGTTGTGTTCATTTACATACCAGCAGTTTAATGATCAGATAGAAAATAACATGTTCATAGCCTGAACTGGCTTCACAATTCCTCGAATTCATGACACAAGCTTCATTGAGCACATAACCTTGTCCAAAACATGGCTTTCACAATAAAAGTTCAGTTCAGTGAACAGCAGGATTGAAAAAGAGTGATGGAAGCACATCTAAAGTTGATTCACTTCACCATAAAGGCCTCAGCATTAACGTTTCTGCCGTTTCTGTATAAACGCAAAACTTTTCTGGAATGAAAAGGCAAAAACGATGCGTTATTTTCACATGAAACGTTTTGTAAACGGGCCTCTTCATTAGTAGTCCTCGGTGCTAATATTTTTTGCTCATAATTTCAGTATTACTTTCCCTCCTCACTGGATTGTCGGTGACGTTTCAGAACATACATTGCGTGTGGTTTGAAACAACAAACTGAAATTAAAGAAAAAGAAGCGGTTGGAAAGTTTGTAGCAGGACTCGCCGGAGAACAAATTGGCAGTGTTACGGGACTTTCTGCCTAATGTTTGAGCGTTAAATGTACTGTTTAGTGGCAACTGCAGCTGACCGGCCTTTATGGAAACAAACGCAGCGATGCATGACGCTCTTTTTTATCAACACAGAATGTGGTGGAGGCGGCAGCGTTTCGACCGCAGGACCGGCAGACGGGAGCGAGCACGAGCGTCTGAGTACGTTCAGGAAACTGCTGAGCAGGTCTTTCTGTTCCGTCTTGTTGTGGAAAAGATCTATTCACGACTCGTGCGTCTTGCCAACAGCATCCAGCCACGTGTAACGTAAAGCCCATACGTCAAGATAGATGCCACCTTTAAGGATTCCGGTTTCGCCATTTTCCTGGTCCTGACAAACAAGATCTATACGCCCCTGTGGTATCGGTTTCACAATGTAAAGTTTCCCTTTGTTTTTTCCTGTTTAATCCACACAACTCGCTGCGTCAGCATCCTGAGTTTGCCGTCTTCTGACAGCAGGTCACGATCGTAGATCCAAAACCGTCATCAATCGAGCTTCCCTGTAAAGTCTTGTCATGCCTAATCAAGCGCCGTTCCAGAAGGCATTACATGTTTGATTGCCACCATCCTGGGAGGACAGACGCGCAGTTTAGCATTACGTTCTGACAGCATGCGGACAGGCTGAAGGCTCATGCCAGCTGAATTAGTACCGCGGGTCAAACACAACACATGTTTGAAATGAAAGCGGTCGCCGCATTCAGGAAAATCCTTTCCTCCAACGGATTGAATGTGAGGATTGTTTCCACTTATTTTTTCACCATAAGGGAACAAAAAAACGGAGCATCAAGGTAAAGTAACTTTCTCTGCTGTTATTATCAATTTTCTCCACCTGCTCTAAATAAAACACACAGTCGTCAGTTTTTCCAGCTATCAATCACCTTCACACCCGTCCATCCTCCCTGCCTCCTGCTAGCGAGGGCTGACGTCTAATAGCTTAAGCTAACTGCAACAAACTGTTCATTTCTCCCCTTTTTGAGGTCGGTTTCAATCTTGAAATATGAAGTTGGAGCATATTTAGTGATGGAAACCACCAGAAGTGCTAAAAATACCTCTGCCAGTCTGGTAGCCACGAGTCTCCATCACACACTCATTACCACACGACCTGAGGTTGGGAGGAGAGGAGAGAGGAGGGGATGTGGTCGAGAACGTATGCGTATGCGTGTGTGTGTGTGTGTGTGTGTGTGTGTGTGTGTGTGTGTGTGTGTGTGTGTGTGTGTGTGTTGAGTGGGTTAGCAGCTGAAGGGAAGGGAGAAAGTGAGGGATGTGGTGAAAAGAGGAAAAGAAAAGCGAGGAGATGGAGGGATGAGAGGTTTGTGTGTGTGTGTGTGTGTGTGTGTGTGTGTGTGTGTGTGTGTGGGTGTGTGTGTGTGTGTGTGTGTGTCTTTCTGTCTGTGTCTGCACAGACTCAAGAATGGCTGTGGTCAGATACATTAGTATTATATGATATTTCCTATGGTCTCCTGGCATTTTTGAATGACGGCACATGTTGGGTCTGCTGGACTCTTCCTGAAATCTTACATCACATCATTTCTGAAGAATTTGCAGTTTGTTTGTCTGGACAAATGTCTCTCTCCCTCTCTTTTTCTCTCCCTCTCTACCCCCTTCTTCCTCATCATATCGTCTTTCCTCTACCTTCTCTTGTCTCATCTCCTTCTCTCCATTATTCCCACTTCCAGCCGCCTTTCTTTTCTCTGCTCCTGTCTGATTTATTCCCCTGTTCCTCTCCATCCGTCCGTCTGTCTTCCTGGTGTTCTCTGTTCCAGCTGCCTTGTCCCACCAGGACCATCAATCCTTCCCTTCAGCCCCTACCTGGCCCTCATACAGCTCGCACATGCGAGCACACACTTTAACCGATACACATGTACACACACTGTATAAACACAACGTCCTCTGCGTGTGTACAGACACACACACACACACACACACACACTCTTCCACATGCACACATCAGGAAGCCAGAGGGGCAACACGATCCTTCAGTCAACCTTGGAGTGAATCACAGAGATGAAAGTTCCAGGTTAGAATCTGAAATCAAGCCTAACAAGGTGGCGTGTGTCTCTGCGAGCGGCTGTGGCGTGCTGGCAGCGCCGCGGCGCCGAGCTGGGCTCACGACCAGTCACTCCACTGAGTGATGGCGTGCGCGTCGATCGCATGATTTCGATTCAAGAAAGTGACTCTAGAATTTCAAGTTTATTCCCTCTTATTGAATGAAAGAGGCTATTGAGCCCAACTTCAAAACACATGGATCAAACTCCAGGGGGGATCAGGCTTTTAAAGCTATTCTGGCCTGTTTTTCTTTTCTTTTTCTTTTTAAACACACACTCTTCAATGAGAGAGCATCACGCCTGAAATATCCCATTAGGAAAACACTGGATAAGTATATTTTGTTTGTCAGTTTGCATCTCTGTCAGTGTTTGGACTGTGGTCCCCGGGCTTCATGGGTTAGCTAATTAAAGTAATGTTCCCTCAACCACCACATAGCCCGTCGACCAGACCGTGCACTGAGGTCCCCAGTCAGTTATATTTGATAGTTTGCTCATGTTTGCGGAAATTCACATTTGACGGTTTGTTATTTCTGGTGGTTTTCATGCTAAGACACGGTCAAGGTCTCACTCCTGCTGGAAATGGTACAAAAATATATGGCGGGCATAACTTTCATCTGGCTCAGTGAGGCTTTTTTCAGCGACTTATCCAATCAGCGGAGAGAACAGAGAAAGGTGTTGACAAGTGGTGATCTTTATTGATGGAATGACATTCCATCACTGTATACTACTGACAAAAAACACCAGTAAAACATCGGGACACTGGATTAATGCAAAAACAAGTGCAGGGTAATGTAGCAGCTTCAGCTGTCCCACACAGACACTGATATGGAAATTTCCAGCCTACTCAGCTCATCTTCACCCACTGCTGCCGCTAAAGTGGGAGCTTTGATTAAACATTTCATGTGATCTCCCTTTATTCACATCGCTAAAAATAAGCCGCTAATCAACGTCTGTCTCATGTCGAATGTTGAATCAACAGAGCTATGCTTATTTTTTGACCAGTGTGTTGATATTAGTAAAGAAGCACACGATGAGCCCAGTAATAAGGAAAGAACATCCAACCGGACATTCAATATGAATTGCCAGATTAATTCAGTATATTCAGGTGTAAACTTCAACGATCAGGATGCTAAGGCCACATTTACAGAGTCCATTTGTCTATAGTTTCTTTATAAAAGCAACCAACAGCTCCCACTAGTGGCCCTATATGAAAACTGCAACACTTTTCTGAAATTAATACGCAAAAAAAAAAGGCTTTTCAAATTAAACTTTGTCGTGTAAATTCTATCCAAACAGCCAGCAGGTTCAAACCAGGAACCAGGAAGCGTTTTCCACTGCAGCAACAGAAGGAACCATTGTAGCAGCCTGCAGCTGTAACGTTCAGCATGACTGAAGATGATAAAAAGCAGCGATCCACTTGTCCTGATAGCATTTAGACCTGGCCTGCTTCATTTGCTTTCATTGTGCCGAATGCAAAGTGCCGGGTGTGTTTGATGGCGGTGGGAAGGTGTGTGTCTAAATGTGATTGAGAGGAGGCCCCGGGGCTCAAGACAAATACGATATGGCTCTTTATGCCCCCGTAAAAACTTCTGTTCGACATAGATCAAACCTGGCAGCTGCTGTGAGGAAGCATCACTCAGTGTGTCAGTTCAAAACACGGCTCTGCAGGAATATGGGCCGCGGCCTCCCAGGCCTTTCTGCAGACCAGGCAGGGAAGGGACTCTCACTCCGAGGCTTCACCCAGCTGCCGCGGCAGCTTTCTAAAAAAACTGAATTATTTACAGCTGGACGCTGCTAACCAACCTTAATCTAATGGTTAATGACCGAAGTTATAACCCCCTGGAAATTAATTCCTTTAAAATTTATTATCAGTGTAGTTCTCTCTCTCTTTCTCTCGCTCTCTCTCTCTCTCTCTCTCTCTCGCTCTCTCTCTAACATTTTTTGTTCCCTTTCCTGAGGAATTTATAAGTGTGAATTATTGTATTTGGATTTTTAAACAGGCAATTAAAGGAGTCGTCTGGATAAACATTATCATGTGTTTTGGTCCATATACATGTCAAAGGGTGCAGGGCAGCCCAAAGCAAACACATGACATAAGTACACACACACACACACACACAAGAATGTTGAGAGATGAAGTGTGATAAGTTGGCAGGGAGAGGAGCGCAGTCGGAGGGTAAACAGGCAAAATTAGGTGAAAAAGAACAAGAGGTAATGGAAAATAGGAAAAGTAACACCGAGAAAACAAGGAAAATTAATTGAAAACAAAGCAGAAAAACTACTACAGAGGTAAGGCAGGGTTTGTGGTCAGGTTTCGTGGGTGGCCATCCCCCCAAATGATGTGTTAAAAACGCTGAACGTTCCGTCGTCCACTAACCGGGAGATGTGACAGTGATGAGCGACGGGGAGAGACGAGCAATGAAACTGAAGGGTCGCCGTCAGGACTCAGCGCTGACGCAAGGACGGGAAATTTAAATCACTGTCAGATGAATCGCGCTCAGCTGGTGATGAACTCCCCAACAAGTTCTGATCTAAAATAAAGGAGGAGACATGAACAACTGGAAATGAAGAGAAAAGGCAGAGGCTGTATATGTAAATATAGCAGCGAAGGTTTGACTGAGCAGCTGTTCAAACATCACAGCAGCCCATGGTTTAGTATTAATAGCACGTAACAGTTAAGGACATTAAGAAATGTAAATAAAAGAAATACATTGTGTTATTTCCATGTTGGGACCTGAAAATGAAGTAAAATAGCTGTAATCTGTTCTTCAGCCAGAGAGATTTGACACAATCCCGCCACGAACCGCAGTGTCTATTAAATCCAGAAGAAAGACACTAAACACAGAGCAGGGAGAGTTATGCAGTCTTTACTGATTGTTTTGGTTGGTAAGGTGAAATTTGTATTTCAATTTTCTCTGTCTCTTTCATGAACGTTAAATATCAGAAATTATTTTCCTTGATAACTGTGTCAGGTCATTTTAACTTGGTTTTCTGTTCAAGAAAACATTTTAAGACTGAAATGATTAAATAAAAGTATTGTAGGAAAGTGGTTAATAATGACAGGTCAGTGGAATTGATACCCATTCTTTAACTAAGAGAAACACACTATTTTTAAAGACAAATCCTGTTTTTTTGGGTTTTTTTTTTTTACTGTATTTTGTTCTATTTCCAGAGGTGGAAAAAATACGTCGAAATTAAAATTAAGTAAAAGTGCCTCCACTGAGCTGAAATTCCACTCCACTGACAGTAAAAATAACAATCTACAAAACCACTTTAGTAAAAGTAAAAAAGTAGTTCATTTGAAATTTATTTTCAGTAAAATGGACAGCTTGATGGAGGTCACTCCTTGTTTAAAATTAAAAAGGACGAGTCATAAATTCAGTCCAACACTTGTTGTTTATCAACTTTTAGTCCACATAACAATTAGGTCCTGCAAGGTTCCTATTATTATGTGGTGCCAACTTTGTTCAGATTATCCCATCAGAGGAAAGCTACGAATGGTTCTATGAATCCCGGATGACCGCCAGAAAGTGGTGCTGAGTGTTGCCTTCGTGCATGCACAGTTTGAGTACGCATACCAGCAACGCCACCTGTAACTCCTGGGTGACTCTAGAAAGGCAATAAGTTCCGGTGTCTCTACAGGATTCTTAAAGCTACATTCATAACTTTCATTCTGTTTGATCCCTACTGACTGCCAGAAGGCGGTGCTGAACACTGATACCAGTTAAGATGATTTTTTTCAAACGTACTTGTTCTTGATAAGAAATACTTCATGACCACGACTTGAAGGGATCGGATTAAATAGAATTACAGAACAGACGCGAAGAGTTACATCTGGATTTTTTTGTTTGTGCTAGCGTAAAACAGTGAGGAGCTTATGTTGTCTTTGTAAACTAAACTTGTTGTTCATTAATGTAACAATAATAAAATAACGTGTGAGCCAGCATTGTAATAATAATTTAAAGAGAAGTATTGAAACAAATCCTTTGAAAGGTAACGACAGCAGCTGATCAGTTAATAGCACTCACTATACTTTTTAGAAATAAATAAAGTGGGTGGCATTCATTAAGGATAAACTGATTCACTAAAGAAACCCCCAAAACGCCACAAAAGCTTTTTGTTCTCTCTCGAAAACGTTGTGGTGTGAACAGAGTCTTAATCCAGTTTCTCTGATTCTGGTTTTCTGGGATTGTTGACCTCTGGCATTAAATCTAATCTGAACCCTTTTTCATTTTTTTCTTTTTGAACTAATTTCATCTTCTTTTCCTGGAACCTGACAACATTCTGGAGCCTTTCTCTTTCTCCCCACTCCTTTTATGTCTCAGACCTGTGTTTAGATTCACGTTCCACCTGAGACTTGATGTTTTGATTGTCCTCTGTCTTTGTGACTCTATGAATGTTTTGTCTCAGTTCCATGTCCCAGGCTGTCCATCCACTGATCGTCCTCCTGCTCCAGGTCTGCGTTCCCCCTCTTCCAATGTGCCTCCAGTCCTTTTGAGGTACGTGAACTTCTCTTATTTTGCACATTATAACCACTTCAACGGTTTCAAAGCACTTTCTGCTAGACGCTGCAAGGTGCTGCGTTTCCTTTGGGAGTGATTTGGCTCCAGTGTCTTGTCCAAACACACTTCCTCCTCCGAACATGAAGATGAGGAATTGAAGCTCAGCTGAGCCACAGCCTCCCTCAGAACGCAGAAACCTGGACAGGTATCAGTGAAATTACAAGAGCGAGCTTGTTCCAGGACAATTCAGAAGCAAGTTGTGCCTGTGGGATCGTTTTTACAGCTGTCTCAAAGAGCCTATTGAAGAATTGGATTTAGTCTATTTGTGTTTGGTTAGTCATGCATTAGCTTTGGTCAGCACTGTTTTTCATTTCCTTCTACCGCTGCAGTGCGGGCTCCTGGGTAAATTTAATCCAACACTGGTGAATACAGAACATTAGAATCATCACATCTTCTGGTAAGAGTTCGCTCATCTTCCTCTTCCTTGTTTTCTTTCCCCTCTCTCTCTCTCTCTCCCTCTCTCTCTCTCGCTCGCTCTCTCGCTCTCTGTGTTCGTCCAGAAGCTTGTGCTCATCTCTCCAGAGACCCACCTGATGGCTTCGACAGAAGGTGAGCTAAAAGAGACGGGAAACGTCTCATCCTAAGAATGTTGTCCTACCCTTGCCATACCACGTTTCAGACACACACACACTCACACACTCACACACAAACACACACCTTCGTGTGGCTTTACATTCCACCGATGTTCTTGGTTCTTTAAACTTTCACCCTGACGCTCATCCAAACCACTATATGACTGAACTCTTGCTCCTGTGATGAAACTAAAACCGCAGCGAGTGGTAGAACATAGCACACACACACACACACACACACACACACACGCACAAGGCAACATAAAAACATACATGTTGTGCTTGCGCATCACTTTCATCCCAGCTGGAAAACCGTTCAGATGTTGTAATATGCGCGTCCATCTTTATTCAAGAAGGTAGACTAGCGTACTTTTCAAGAAACATGGCCAATAATTATTCTAGAAAATAATTCATGAGAAGTTGATGCTGGATGCAGTAAAGAAAAGAAGCCGCAAAGACACAAAAAGCTCATTTTGTTTGTTTGTGTGTTTCTGAAGGTTTCCAGTGTAGCTGCTGCATCTGTGACACACACACTCTCTCTTTATCATTTTTACTGTAAACAGATGTGAAACGGCACTGAAGGGTGAAAATACAAAGAAAAGCATGTTGGTTTCCCAGACAGCGCACGTGATATTAGTCACCTTTAAATGTTATTCAAATAATAGCAAATTCACTAAAGTTGGATACAGAAACACAGATCAGTGTAATTTCTAAAGTAGTGAAGTGATTTACATGGTTTTCAGGTAATAAATTAGATTAACGTTACTCCTCCAGCATCCTGTCAAACTCACACGGTAGACACTTCTTTCATGGGCCGTTCGGAGGCGGCCTGCGGTCTGAGAGCCACGGCTGATTCAGCCGGTCAGATCGCAGCAGCTCGGGGAGCTGAAGCCGTTTCTAACTCCCCGGAGACGTCCGTCAAGGACATCTATCAGACGCCATCTGGAAGCGGCAAAAGTTTTATGCAGCTTTGTCCACATATGCTGAAATACTCCTCGCGGTCTTATAGCGGGCTTTACTCTGGGATGTTTGAAGGTCAGCTGACCTTCGTTTGGCTCCCGAGCCGCCTCCAACTTAACTCTTTATCAGGACAGTGACTGCATATGGTCGCATCTGCTTTGCTAACCTGATGTCTTGAGTTATTTTATTACAAGAAGTCGCCTTTAACAGCACTCAAACATGAACATAATGTACTGTAAGATATCTTTATAAGCGAGGTTAACAAATTCACAGATAAAGCAGAAGAAAAACACTGGCTTGAAGTGTTCCTAACACTTGTTTTCAGATAAAGATTCGACTCCCCGGTCCAGCTTTTGGCTCGTGCAGCCATATTGTGGTTTGGACGGTGGAGAGATGATTGTTTACACCTGTGTGTTTTCATGTATTTATGCAGCTCGCTTTAAGTTCTTCTGCACGCACGATTCAGATACAGTCATTGTTCACTGTGTGTAAGTGAATGATTACCCATCAGAGGATTTGTTTTTTTCTAATGTATCAGAGTCACTGAAGGAGCAACTCGGCTGAAATTGAGAACAATTTCGTTGCACAATAGCTTGTTTGCTCCCACAGCAGAAGTGGAGCCAGAGTACGGCAGGGCTAAAGCTGGCACGGTCCCACGCACCGCGAGGCTGATTGTAGAGTTATTGCAGGCCGTCTGTCTCTCCGATGGACGACCACGCTGTAAGGAAAGCTTCACGGAGTCGTCTCAGAGCCAGCGCTGTTTGTGCGAAGCTGCCAAATCCAGGTTGAGCATTTCAGATCAGATTAACAGACATCCTACTGCCGCCTCCAAGGGAAACAAATCTCTGCTGTGATGAGGTGACACTTCCAGTCCCTCTGTGCCCGGCCAAAGAAAACATGGCAGCAGGAGCAGGAAGCGGAGCAGATACATCCAGTGGAGAGATGGGTCGGCAGTCGGGAAGGTGGAGGAGTGAGGAGACTGGACGTCTGGACTGGCTGATCAGACAAGAAGGCCAACTGGAGAGCGTGAAATTTCCCACCTCAGAGTGGGAAAAATAGATTTGAATGCAGTTGAACTGCAACAAACATCCAAGAATGATTTCTACATGTAGCATAACAATTTATCGCCATCAATTGAACACGTTCCAGGTTATAAAGTTAAATACATGCACATTCGAGATAACAAATTACGCAAAATAAAATGTTAAGAGCCGTTTTTGATGAAGAGAAGTAATCATTAACAGCGTGATTACTACAAGTAAACATTCTTATTGCATTTATTGAATACTAAACAGCAGACATTCAGCTTGAAACACCCTGACGTGTTATGTCCACATGGTAAATATGCTGAGAAGCATTATACTGGAAAACACACAACTCATCTTTTTTGAGATACAAATGATTTGATTTACTTACATTTGCTGATTTGTTTTAACTGGGGTGCGAAACACATTTTAGTTCAGGGTCTGAATGCAGTTCACCTTCATCCTGAATGGGCTACAGCTGTAAGATAGTACCACAACAACCTTCAAATTTAAACTTTAAAGTTTTTCTTTATTGTGGTGCAGAGTATACATGATGTAAATGTCTGTATTTTCAATGTGGCCTATTACGTGCTGATTTTGGTCCACGGGCCTTATGTTTTACAACCCTGGTTTAAGCGATTGGCTACATGCCACAACACCGCTGCCATAACAAAACGGTATTGTTTGCATATATTTGAAAACATGCACTATGTGTACCATTTTTTTCATTGTTTATTCATTCTAGATATTTTTAGTTAACCCTTTCACCTCAACGCTGACCGGAGAAGGCAGGGAATCATTCAAACACACATAAAGCATTGATCGCTGCACGGTGGAGCAGTGGTTAGCTCTCCTGAATCACAGTGATGCTCAGAGGTTCAAATAAAAGTCAGGGTCTTTCTGTGTGGAGTTTGCATGTTCTGGTGCACGCTCAAGTACAATTTTAGTTTAACACGTTTCTATCAGAGCTTTCCTTTATATGTTGAAAAAAAGATTAAAGTAGATTAAAAGACCTGGAGGAAGGAACACCTCTTCACGTAAAGTCAGATTTTGTTTTTTTGTCCTTTTTGTTTTCTGCCTCGTCTGATCAGGCTTTTGCTCGAGATGTTTCCTGAGCTCACGCTCTCTTGTGTGTGTTTGGTCGCTCCTCTGAAGGGTCAAACACGGATTCCAAGCTGATATTCACAGAGGAGAATCAGTCATTTCCCATGTGGATTTGCTCAACGTGAGTTAAGATCGGAGCCAGCAGCCGTTTCACCTTGAAGCAGTCTCTCCTACGGTTCGGCCTGAGCTGCTTTATGTTGCCAGAAAGTTTGGAATATTCTGGAAGCGCAGTAGCTCCGAGGGCACGCTACATTAAAGCAACACTGAGGATTCAGGTCTGACTATAGATTTCTGTATTTCATCGCCAATGCTTCCTGCCACTTCCTTTCATTTTCCACAGGCAGATATGCCATAAAAAATAATTGTTGTGATGAATGCTTCACCGCGGGCTGAGACCAGGCCCCCTCCAGACTGTGGTTTACTGATGCTAAGCAGCTCTTGGCATGAGAGCAACCCTGCGATTAGTGCCCTTTTAAACACTTATAATTCACAGCTTATGAAAATATTATCAGAGAGAGCTAGCTCTTTGCCTGAGGGGGTGAGGAGGTTGTTTTAATGGCACCGTGGGCTCGGTGTGTTGAACTGTTCAAGCTTCACAACATTAGCGTTGTCTTAAATCACTTTCAGTGGGCTGAAAATGGGAAGGAAAACTATATGAGATATAATCATACGTGCAGTAATGTAAACGTGAAAATTAGGCATAATGCTCCGGCTATTAAAGCCCCAACATGGCTGCAGCATATGGAAATTATTTTCAAATCTCAACATGACAAATGGTTTGTTTTTGCAGAGTTGTGTATGAAGGAAGGCCCGATCGCTCGCATGTTCACATCCGCACACGCACACACCCACACACCTCGGCTCAGACCGAAATTTCCTGTTAACTACTCGTAGGAGGTGTATATGAAAGATTTGTCATTTGGCTGGTGGCTCGGTTCAGCTGACAGTTTAGACAGGGAAGTTTAAATCCCAGTAAAGAGCCGGTCCTGCTGCACAGGTGCTCTCCCTCTGCTGAATGTGATCTACGACGTGTTGAGGACAGGAAGAGATGAATTCATGACAGCGGGCTGAATGTGCCACGCCAAGCTGTGAATGTCACTTAAAACCGATCGCTCTGTTTCTGCGTGTCAGAAAATGTTCACGTTCACTGAAAACGATATTCGTTTTCGCTGAAATGGAAGAAAGGACGACACAGTGTCATTTTCATGTGGGATCACTAGTGGGTGCTGTTGTTGGTCTTTGCAATGAAACTGTACTCGTTCAAGGAGAATATGGTCTGGAAGTCATAGGCTGCTGTTATTCTCCACCTACTCACACATGTGCAGTCTGTGGAACTGTTTATGCAATGAAAGTAAATGAAATAAACTTGAATTTGAAAGAGGCAATCAGTGACAGTGATACAGAAGTGTTGCTCTTGTCTGGCACTGTTGCAGATGGTAAAAACAATGTTCAAACTGATATTAATACTGAGAGTGTATGGTACAATCACACGCTTTACAAAAATGTAGGGAGATAAAAAGTTTTGTTACAGTTTGTAGTCTAAACATTTAAAAAATCTTTTTTTTTCTATCTCTTTCAAGGGGGTCTGCCAGGTGTATCCTGGTTGTTCCTGAGCCTTCCTCCGGAATATTCTCAGGTCCTGCCCTTTTCTGGTAGCTGGGATCATGTTTTAGTGACCATCTGAATCTGTGATTCGAAGGCCAGATGTAACATAATGTAATCACTGGAAGCCCTACGCAGCTGAATGAAAGTCTGAAATATCCAACACATGCGTGTTGACTGACACTATTTAATTTGGAAATTCTTTTTTTTTTTTCTTTTTTTCATCAGTTTTGTAGCCATCACTACATACATTTGGGTCCTGCCATCAACACTGTCAAATCAGGTTCACCTATAGAATAACAATGAAGCTGCTGTGCTTTTCCCATAACATTTTAGTGTGTGATTCTTATTCAAAGTCCTTCTTTAGTATAGATTCATTAAATACACACAGTTTTCAGTTACAGCTCACCAGTATATGTTTCTGAATTTTGCTTTCATCTTGAACTTTCGTTAGGTCAGCGTTTCATATTCACCTGAGTGGACATGACGCTGACCTTCATCACTGCACTATTACAAAGGGAAGTGCGCCATCTAGTGGACATACTCCAGTATGTCCTCTAACTAATGGGATAAATTATTCTCCTGTTTCACAGTAAATCTTTTTCAGCCTATGAAAAAGCCGATGTCCAGGAAAGAAAGTGAGAGAATAAAGTACATTTTGAACCCTGACTCATAAACATTAAGACAAATTCACAGGCGTGGATGACCCCAGATGGATTTTATTGTTGGTGCTTGATGGTCGTAGACTTGTGGACGAGAGTCTCCCAAAGCTTATCAACATATGATGCACAGTTTGTGATGATGGTGACAAGGAAGCAGAAAAATCAGTCAATCTGAACAAGTGAGGAGACAAAAGACAAGCAAATTAAGACTGAATCCATCAAGTTGGTGACTAGCGTCCATCCATCCATCCATCCATCCATCCATCCATCCATCCATTTTCTACCGCTTATCCGGGGCCGGGTCGCGGGGGCAGCAGTCTCAGCAGGGATGCCCAAACTTCCCCGTCCCCAGACACTTCCTCCAGGGGAAGTTTGGGCATCGACGTTGAAAATGATGTTTACATTATTTGGTTTCACAGGTCACCTGAAGTCTGTTTTCCATGATGAAAGTGTTCATGTTTTCACAAGACCAAACAATTAGCACAGAACGACTACGACTGCAACATAAAGCCAGTTTTAATAAAACCTTCTGGCTCAAAATACCGTGAAATGTCCAAAAACCTGCTCCTGCCGCTGTTGTGTTATGCATGTTTCTACAAACTCCTCCTGACAGCATGACTTTGAGGCTGGTTTAGGCAGCTGTCTTCCATGGCTGCATCAATGATATCTCAGTTTGAGTCTCAGTGCTCTCTCTCAAGAAATGTGTTTAAAAATGTCTTCAATTAAATATTTACCATTTCGCTTGGTGGTTTGCTCTTGCATGCTGTTGTCTCGACCATGGTGGAGCCAAGTGCAGACGGACACAAGGGTGGAGTTCTGAAGGGTTTAATGAGTGAAAACGAAAACACACAAGGCTGCAGACAAAGTGCAGGACAACAGACAGCACAAGAAAGATGAGCCACAGCAAGAGTTCCAACAGTGAACACACAGGTACAGCACACGAGGCTAACGCGCACATGGCGGAAAGACTACTGACAAACAGGAAACACTGGGACTGACTGAGGCACGCAGGTACAGGAGCAGCAGACATGCAGGACAAACACTGACACAGGCAGGGAAACAGACGGGATCCTGACAACCGCTTTGGTTTATGAGCCTTCTGGCACTGCACTAACCTGAACTGTGTTTTATCTGATGTGTTTGATGGGTTATTATAAAAAAGAAAAGAAAAAAACAACAATACTGAGCCTTAAGTTCAGTGAAATATTAATTGATTTTTGCATTTATACTGCTTTGGGTAGAACACGCGTAAATCAGGTTTATTTGCTTATCGAAAGTATCTTATTTTATCTGAATTAAAAAAAAACACAAGTTGAACTGTCTGAAATAACATGTTGACTTTAGGTGGACTCATTTCTTTGGTGGAAATATGGTAAAAGCCAGTTGGGCCATATGGTGGTGTCATGGTTAAGGCAAGGCCAAGAGGAGGGCAAATGTAATCATAGAGGCCCCAGAGTCATTCACAGTGCCTTACAAAGAAATAAAAGAAAGACATTAAAGCAGTGATTCTGCACCTTTTCCAGTGAGGTTCCCCCTGTGAACCTTTTTTCTTTCATTCAGGTACCCTCTAATCAAGGCAAAGCATTTTTTTGTTGAAAAAAGAGATAAAGAATTAAAATACAGCTCTATGTCAACAGTTTCTGGTGTGGTAAATGTTATGACTGCAATATATTGCTCATTTGTGGTGGGTGTGTCCTGAACTATTTGGGAAAATAATTTAAAACTACAACAAATAAAGACTCAATTCTAAAAAAGATTTCTAACCATCCAAGTAATCATCAACTTAAAGTGCCCTCTTTTGGGATTATAACAGAGAAGCATCTGGAGTTGTGAACTAACTTTAATTCTGAACATGTGGAACATGCCAGGTTGAGTCAACTATCATGGTTTATGGTCATAAAATGGAAGAGCTTACCTGATATGAAATTCAGTTGATGGCCTTCTATTCATATTTAAGAATTATTTAATGAATATATTCTATAAATGATTTTTTTTATTGTTGGATTTTGAAAACTTCTTTTTTTTTTAATCTCACTTATCCCCTGGCATACCTTTAAGTCCCCAAGGGGTATGCACACTAAAACAAGCAATGAAGTGTCAAAATCATGCATTTAAGGAGTGCACACCACTGTCAGTCATTCACAACCCAAATAGTGCCATGTTAGATGAAGCTGTAACTATCCAAAATGGATGGATGGACGGATGGATGGATGGATGGATGGATGGATGGATGGATGGATGGATGGATTTTAGAATGCAGGATTGTAGATTTTCCAGAAGATGGCGCCATAGTGTAGGTAATTTGTGGTTCAGAGATTTACAGTAATCTGGGTGGCGCTGGTGCTTACAGAAATCTGAAGAGGTAGAACTCATAAAAATCACAGTCCACCAACTCTGGGAAAGCTTTAATCCTCTTCATAAAAGTAATTGAGAATAGTGTTCATATGATTAAAAAAATTAATGATAATCATAAGACGTTGCTTATCCACAATAACCATGACCTGAACTTGAATGTGACTGAAATCGTTTCTATGTCTTGAAAAATCCAATCTGTTTAAATACTATTTATTTATTTATTTATCTTACATTTTAAGTACACTAAAATACTTTAGTAGATAGATAGATAGATAGATAGATAGATAGATAGAGAAGGACAGGAATGACAGACAGACAGAAGGAAAGAAAGAGCTGCTGTGGTCATCAGATGCTGCTCTCTGGGGTCATGAAACACCGGGGAGTAATAGCAGTATATTGGTTCATGCTGTCCTTCCTCTTGCACTGCACTGCAGGGTTTTCCCATGTTACACTGCTGCACGCATCTGGCCTCACGTACGCTTGTTACTCAGTCTGACACGTGCTGAGACATGAGGAAGGAGGGGAGGGGAGGAGAAAATGAAATGACATCTGGGTCTTTCTAGAAACTCATAATGCCGTGAATGAATGCATGTACACTTGTATTTCATGAATCCAGTGCTGCAGCAGAACAGCCATTCTCCATGGAAACGTGACATGTTCGTTCCATGACTTCTTGCATAACACTGCTGCATCCATCCATCCAGGACACACACTGCATGTATATATACCACTCCCCCCGCATCCACTCTGCAGTCCTTTACAGATCAATGCACACCAGATGCAGGGCAATAAAACATGGCTCATGCAGTACCAGTGCCACATAGTCATAAAGTGTTGATTGAGACCGCGAATCTGATGATGACAAAGCACGTGTTTTTTCGTCACCCACATCCTGTCTATTCGTTTTTTCCCCTCTTCTTTTCTTTTCCCCCCTGCAGTTGGAATGTTTTTATTCACCAGTCTTCATATCTGCACTGTGAGTAATTCGTGTAAAATAGACGAAAACCGGGCCGGTGTTCCATCGCCCTGGTTGCCATGGCAGCCGCTGAGCGGCCGTGACTACTCTCTCGTTCCGAATGGATCCTAGCGGAGGAGGATGACGTGACGTCACATCACCAGGGCGACCAGGCCCCTCCCGAGGCACGTGTCCGGTATAAAAGCGGAAGGCGGCACTGCAAACTGCGCACACAGACTGAAGAAGCATCAGCCGAGAGGTAAGCGGCCGCACCGCCTCCATCACTTCATTTGTAGGCCCACGGAAAGTCTAAATTACAACAATTCCCCAAGAGAAGAGGGCTAAATACACTCACGTCTTCATAGTTTCAACTTTTAGCCTGTCTGTCCTAGAACATACCGTACAGATTTGTATCAATAAGTCGTTTAAAATGGCGTACAGAAGGAGGGAGTGATAATATGTACGTGTTTAAGCAGCTTCTTTGCTTTATGCACATTGTTAATCATACAGGAAGAGAGATGGGAGGGGATGCGGCCACGGCCTGGCTGTCACGAAGGAGGCTGGCTCGAATTTCTTCCGCACGAGTCGCTTTGTTGCATCATTTCTTTTAGTTTGAACCAAAATGTAATCAACGAGAACTACATCGAATCGTGACAAATCTACGTCGTAAAAATCGTCCTTTTTCAGCACGCTCCAGTCATTCGCCTGAACCCAAATTGTGAGATAACGTGACATCCCCCCGCTGCATCTGCGGAAATGAATCTACGTTACGTAACCCGTGAAGACGGAGCAGTGCGCAAAAAAGTGCCTGGAATATGAGAGGAAAACTGTTTTTAGTGAGAGAAAACAGCAGTTTTGTCGTGTTCCTGGCGGATTTCCTGCAGCACCGTCATTAAACGGAATGAATGGGTGCACAGAGAGGAAGCTACGTGCGTCGACCCATCCCCCTCATGAAGTTTTGCGGAAACTGCAGGCCGCGCTGATGCTGTCGCCGGAGGAGGGGGTTAATACCGTCAATTCCATTTATTTTAGCTCCAAGTGTCTCTCTGGTACTGGGAGGACAGAGAGGCTGCGGAATGTCGCATGATTGTGCCGCAGTTTGCTTTCACAGGACAGACCTGTTGATGCGGATTTTTACAGGCCCTTTACGCAACGCACTTTCCGTTAATACCGGATTTATCGAGCCCCCCTACACGGATAAATAGCGGAACAAGTCGACTTGACTCTTGAAAAAATCATCAATGCAGTGCGGAAAATAATATAAACGGTTTAAAAGTTAAATCCGCAAGGTATTACATCATCATTTTAATGCTTTTTATTTATAGATTGTAATTGTATTGCAGCAGAAATCTTATATTAGTAAATGAAAGACGTGATTTCGCCCTTGATGTGGTGCAGGTGTGGTATGAAAAGGCAGGCCCGGTTGTTGAAGGTCATCCTGGAGCTGGTGAAGGTTACAGCAGGCCCAGAGCAGCCATGATGATGCTGACCAGCTCTTAATATATTAACATGTTCACATTGACACAGAACACTCAGTCACAACGTGTTCCTGGATGAAATGACCGACCTCATTACTCTGACTGCAGCTGGCTGAATCTATCAAATGACCCTGTTATAGCATCTTCAGAGGCTCAGAAGTCCTGTGTTGGAGGACGTTAGTAATCAGTGTTCTGATAGCCTTTCAGGACTTGTTTTAATCATTATGTATCATTCTGTAAATGCCACTTTATTAGATTGATATATAATCACTTGGCAACAATATGAGCAATTTTATAGTGCCATAATGAAGCTATTCCTTTGCCCATGTAACACACCAACATTGAAAGCCTGTTAATTTTGAGTGTGTCTTCAGCAGTGCTGTAGATCAGTGTGCCAGCCAGATGTCTGTCATGTACACGTCAGCAGCAGTGTTGCTGACATGCTGAGCCTGGAGCTTTTGGCCAATGAGATTAGCTAATGCCAACTAGTAACAGAGCATGCTCTTGCGGCCGAGTGCGGACTATAACCTATGGAGATGTGGACAAAGCACACAAACCACTTGTGATATATTCAAAAGAGGTTGTGACATTGGCTGGAGGCGTGCACAATATCCTGAAGGCCTTGTGCACACTTCAGGAGAGGACACTGGGGATCACTGCACAGATTAACAAAGTGCATCCTCCTGTTAGTGGATAATCACTTCTATTAAAAGTCATATTTGTCAGGTGACTAAAGTCTTCAGTCAGGTCTTGTCTTTCCCATGTGAAAGGAGCATGTTTGGTCCTTCATTTCATCATCCAGCCATCTTGTCTAAGAAGTGAGGGAAACTCAACTCGAGAGTGACTCGGCACTCAGGAACTCCCCAGCCACCAGTTTAAGGAAATGAGACCTGAAAGCGGGGAATGACAGTCAGCCTTGGTTTGAAAGAGGCTTACTCATATAGCAGAACAGTTTTGCTTCTTTATTATATGATGGATACATTTTTCCATGGAAAACTTTTTATGAAACAAGTAGCAAATGCATTACTTTGATACAGTACAGGAGAGCATGAGGAACAAGAAGCACATCCCAGTTTTAGTGAGAGATTTCCATCGTCTACATGCTGACACAGGCTCATAGGGTCTATGTAAGCCGTGCGTGTGTCTTCCTCTCTCTTCCTCATATTGACTGCACTGCAGTTTGATACAGCACACCTTTTTAATTATTCATGATAGTTGCTCTATGTTTCTCAGAGTTTGTGGTTGAATGAGTTCCTATTAGCTCTTAATACAAAGCCTTTCTGTACCAGTTACCCAGCCCTTTTCTTCATGAAAAATCTGACAGCAACCTCTAATCTCTTATCAATCTGTCTGACTGTTGGAGGTCATCCTTGCCGAGCAGGGCATACACCCGTGTGTGACAGCTGATGTGACTCTGTTGGACATTTAACTGACCGGTTTCTTGCCCCAAGGTGACACTGCATGAGGGCAGCATAAAGAGGGGGTGTCATATGCTGCAAGAAAGGAAAATAAAGGATGAGCAGTAAGAATGTTCCTACAGTAGCACATACGGTGTACGAGTTTAAATTCATACGATTCACGAGGCAGTGGGCACGTAGGGAAGACATTACCTAATTGGATAGTCTGTCTGGCTTTTGGCCAATCAGCCCACTGCAGCGGAAAAGCACTGGCAGAAAGAGGGCGTGACCGAGGAACAGAAAGCTTCCAATAGGTCTGAATCGGCTGGGGACGCAGAAAGAAGGGCAGACGAAAGAGGAGAGGCTGATGGGTAGGAGCAGAGTCACTGGGTTCATTCACACCATTAAATCCTCATGCTGAGGCAAACGCAAGTCTCAGCGTAGTTTTATTTTTTTTTTTTACATTTCAATCCTACATGGAGACAGTTTTACAGGATGTGAACTCCTCAGTGTTGCACAGCAGATACCATCTGTGCTCCCCTCCTCTCATCCATATAAGGGATTTTAGTGAGTCCACGCACTTTCCAAACAGTCCTGTTGACATTTACCGTAAAAAGAAGCATTTTAGGACATATTTCATCACCGATCATGCTTCACATCTAAAGAGATGATATTTCACGTAAAACCTCTTCTTATTCTCGTGCGTTTCCACTCACATCTTTTAGATTTTCCCATCTCTTGTCCAGCTATTGTCTTTGTCCTCTTCTGGTCCAACAGTTATCAGTAATCCGCCCCACAGTCGACTCAAAAGACGACTCTATTGTGCACCCCCACTGATTAAACTGGGTCGCAGCTCAGATGGGGGGGGGGTTGTGTGTGTGTGTGTGTGAATGTCCAGAACGAGACAGACAAAGAGTGGCTGAGGGGGCTGAAGCTGTAATTTCAATGGTTAGTTTGGGTGTGTGAGGGATTAAGCGGTGCGGAGATGTGCGATTCTCCTGGATCCAGTCTGGCCTTGCTTGGCTGTTCAGTTAATCAACTATTCCGAAAGTCCCTTACTATCTCTTTATGTTCGCTGCTTGTTGCATGCACACAGTAAAAGCAGTTGCGAGGCCGTCGCTCCACTTGATTAGCATGTTGGCCTCCTTTTTAATTGTAGTCAACAGACTGCAGGCTACTGGTCACCTCCCTGCTCGTCTCTGCACAATACAGCCTCTGTGAGCCGTGGCACGTCTGTGTGAGTGCCGTCATGGAGCGTGCACCGAATATCAAATTAGACCTGAGAACGGCCGGAGGTTGTGGTGGAGACCAGGAAAAACCTACACTCAGAGGAGTGACATATATTTTAGGGTAGGTTTCTTTATTGTGCAAAGAATTGATTGCACAAATGGAAATCTAATCCCAAATAAATGTCTTTTTCTTCACTTCAAATTTTTATAGCTTGCTTTAAAACAAACTTTAAGTTCCCATAAGTATTGGAGAGTAACACAGGTTGTTTCGCATCATAAAATACATTTGTCACAACTACTTTTTGATTGAGAGAAAGTTGATAATCAATGATGTGATACGAGTAATTTTAACATAAAACACTGATACCAGCTTTCACTTGTCTGGTTCTTTCTGGTTCACTGTAGCTTCAGGTCACAGACTTGAATGTGTGGCCACCTTTCAGCAAGAATTACAAAAGATAAAAGGATCAAATCACTGGAAGAGAACCAACTGTATAAAAAAATTTTCAGTTAAGTTTATTTGTAGCAAGCCTTTCGCTTATGAAACAACCTGTGGCTGTCATGTGGAGTATTAATGCAACATTGATCTCTTATGCACTCATAAACCTCCATTGAAAGCGACTGGGTTAAATAATCTTCACTCCTCATTTGTCTTTTTCACATGCAGTGTAAATAAAGAATTCATTAATGAGCCCTGTCGGGTCTGCACTCATTCAGACTCTGTTTGCGCACCATTTCAATTGAGAACAGTAAACTTTCATTGTGTTTTGGGTGTCTGTTTACACAAGAACGGTGTGCAGCACCAATTAAACCCTCGACTAGAAAGTGGAGATACTGTGCAGCATTTCCGTCGTCGGTGGTTGTTCTGCACCTGAGCGAGTTTCTGGACAGTACCATCATGGCGGCTTCCGGAGTGTCATGACTCCCAGTCCACATTCTCCTGTGACTTCGTAGTTTTATAGTTTCATAGTTCAGCTCTGTCATCTGCCCACATGAATGTCCATGTGTCCACCATTATTAATAACTTGTAGCACAGCATGTGTGAGCGTAGTTTCATAGTAAAATCAAACGGCACCCACTGGCGACCCAACATGCAAACCTCTTCATTTTCAGTATTTCTGCCTTTTCCCTTTAAATCAACGTCATTTTCAAAACTTTGTCATCCCAATGAAAATTCTACAAGGGTGTTTTCTCTTAAAGGTTGCATAAATGGGGCCTTAAACAGCTCTTTAACCCTCCTGTTGAACGGTGGAGTTGATCTGCAATTCACATCTGCCAAAAAGGTGACGCTGCTCCATTACACCCTTACAGAATGGTTCTGTTCCTTCTCAGAACACAGAAGCCTCTGAACTGCAACTTCCAAGCCTACTTTTCTCTTACTGACGCCCATTTCCCCCCACCAGGCTGTAAACTGGACAGGTGTGTCTTACCAAGTGCATGCATGCTTGTGCTGCTCTTCAGCACTTGTCTCATCACGTGTTGAATGAACTGGTGTGGATTTCTGATTTTTGACCCGTCTCTTTCATGCCGTTGCTTAATCGAACCTCATTTTCCTTTTGCTTTACACACACACACACACACACACTAACCTCCCCCGCTTTAACGAGTCATTTGTCAGCAGCCATTTTGTTTTGGGAACCCCGGGTAACTGCTCTGAGTGTAGAAAACTGAGCGAGCGAGCCAAGCAGGCAGACAAACTGTGAAATAGATTAGAAGTGGATGCAAGGTTGAAAACCAGGAAGGGCAGAGGGCCAGAGCAGCAGGGTTTGTGAATGCACAATGGATGATTGAGAAATGTGAGAACTGCATGGTCACACTGTGTAGACACACACACACACACACACACACACACACACACACACACACCTCTCCTCCTCCTCCCCCTTCTCTCCTCTTTTAGTGACCTTGTATTATGGATGCTGGCAGCAGAGCACAAAATGGCTGCTTTACCTTGGTAGAAAGGCACTTACAAAGCTCATAAGTGCTCCAAATATTAATAAGACACAAGTTTTGGACTGACAGGAGGATCTTCCATCGGAGCAGATCATCCTCGTGTTGTAATGACGCATCAGTTTTACCTGAACGGGATAAAGAAACAGAGATGATTTATTCTAATCTGGTGCCCCTTTAGTCTATTTAAAGTGCACCCACAATGCATTTCACCAGATCGACAGCCTGTCCTATATGCCTCCCACTGAGACTCACACACACACACACACACACACACACACACACACACACAACAGATTAGGAGATTACAGTAGTCTAAAATGACAACCAACTAGTCCCAAGGACAATCCCTGTTACCCTTACTTATGCTACCTGCCCTGGCTCACACACACACACACACACCAGTTATCATACCAGAGAGAGGAACTGGAGGAGGTGTGACCATATCTGCAGCTACGTGGATGAAAAGAGGGGAAAAGAGGTCACATAGTTGAGTCGTGGCCAGGCTTCCTTTCTGCCGGGCGATCGGACAAGTTTGTGTTTGCGACTGAGCCTCCCTCCCCCCTTCAGCCCATTGTTTTCCCAGCATGAACGTGCTCCTCCTCCCTCCTGCTGTCAGGAGAACCTGCTGGTATTTCTCCCCGTCCTAACGACAAACAGGAACACCCTTCGACTGGTCTCAGTTTGTTATGTAACACCGGCATACTGCCTTGGTGTTTTCTCTTCAAAACGTCCTGTGAGGTGACATCGCAGTCTGAACTTTCTTTTTCTTCCCACATGCTGGCCATAAATGTGTATTTTAGAAAGGCAGAAACGATCACGTTAAGCGTTGTATCTTTAGTCAGAAGAACGGGACGGAATCTGACTCCTGCTGTCTGATTCTAACCACATACTCGCCAGTGTACGTTAATCTTACTCTTTCTAACTGCAGGACATTGGTGTCTGATGCGCATGTCGACGGAGCAGATTCTAATGACTCTTTCTTTCTGATCTGTCGCAGGTAACTCCACACTCCAGCAACAACAGCAGTCATGTCGGACCTCCAAGTTGGAATCAATGGGTGAGTTCATGACACCAAATGTAACTGCAGGATGGTATAGTCCTGTTGAGCTCGTCACAGTTTATACAGCTCTAATGTTTCTCTGTTGGTTCCGTTGACAAAAAAAGTACATTTTGAAAATGTTCATATTATGTGACAAAATGTCTACAAAAAGAAAATAATTCTCCAACCAGCCACAACGTTTCCCCTCTGCAGCCTTCATACTCCCACCCTCATAAATCTGAGAGCATTGCCACCATTTATTTTTGATCCTGAGAAGCCAAAACTGAAATCCTGATCAAAACTGGAATAATCAGCCAGCCCCAGTTCTGAGCGTCCACTGCATGTCTCCTATTGCTGTCACTGTGTGGCATCAGTTCAGGTCGTTTCTGTCACTCTTCAGTGGAGTGGATTCAACACTTTTGTAGGCCGCATGTTTCACGCTCCGAGTTTACCCTGTCAGTGCAGTTCTATTTCATCCCTACTGACTGCCAGAGGCGGTGCTTAAAGCACTGGAATGTTCCCTTCGCGCATGCGTAGTTCGAGTATGTATACCAACAAAGTCACTCGTGACCCCTGGGTGACCCAGGAACTGCTTAAGTTCAGGGCTCCACCCACCAATCGTCTCCTATTTTCTTCTCGCGTTCAGTTCGTGTACACTTGACGGGACGAGCCTGTACGGCGTCGTGATGCACCGTAGCTGGGAGCCTTGTGACCTTCGAGGTCGGAGCTGCTTTATGCCCTCCATGCTGTGACGTGTTGCGGTCCCGTTCATCTGATTCTGCGGCGCTGCGCGTCGCCTGTGGTGAGAGATTTGTTCATACCTCCAGCAAACAGTGAGGCTGCTGAATCTACTGTTCCTCATGGTGAGTGATGGGGTTGAGCGGCTGCTCCCCCCGGGCTTGTTTACATGACGACAGCGGCCGTGCGGCGTGGTCGGTGGTAACTTGGGGCGCAGGGACGCTGCTCGCGTTCCTCGCCTGGCTTCAGGAAGCGATTTGGCTGTTGTGATGCTGTGCTTCTGACTGTTGTGGAGCCGCATTAAGCCCCCATGCGCGGGGCTCGCCGAGGCCACTGGCTAGGCTTCTGAGTGCGCCGATGAGGCGCTACTGCATGTGGGGTGCCCCCGCCGCCGCGGAGCATGGCGCTAGCTTGGCTAGGCGGCTAGTCAGTGAGGTGTGTTGTGTGTCGGGGGATCAGCCTCCTCTCCCACCGGCCTCTGCGTTCTTTCTGATTGTTACATATCAGCTGCTCAGGCAGGTGATGCCGCTGCAAGCAGGCGGGCGGGGCCCGCTGTTCCCTCTGCCTCTGCGGTGGCCTCAGTGATAGCATGCGGCCGCTAGCGCGTGTCTCGGCTGAGCGACCAGTCAGTGATGTGCGTTGCGGGCGGAAGGCACAGCCCCCGCATACCCCAGCTACGACATGCTCTGGGTATCACATGCACCCCCACTCCGACGGGGGACGCCTCCGCTAGCAGGCAGAGGGAGCCTCCGTGCTCCTTCTCCGCTCGTAGCATTCTCTGGCGTCTTCATTGTGTGTGCAGGCCAGAGGTGTATCTCTGTTATTTGAGGTCCGCATGCCCCTGCCCCCCCCCCCCCCCCCCCCCCCAACGGTGGGCATACATGCTACTGGGATGGGGCCGTGCACACGCCTGGGTTGGCTCCCTGAGCTGCTAGCCCGGTAATTTGCGCTGTGCCCCCGCTCTGGTGGGTTGTGCTACTGTGGCAGCTGATGGAGGAGGGGGCTGCTAAGTGCTAAGCAGCTGGTCCCCCTCCTGGACAGAGCTCTGTTCAGGCGCGCCTCGCTTGGCTTGTCGGCATGATCTTTGCTGATTGCGGTAGGGCTAGTGTTGGCTGGCTCTCAGTTATGGGCCGCATGTGCTGCTTCCCCTGCTGTAGGACCCCGCGGTGGCAGTCGCCTCACGATGAGTCTTGGTTGGGCGCTGCCAGTGGAAGCACTATTGTGTTCTTCCAGCTTATTGGTGCCTGCTTTGGAGCAGGGCACCTCTGACGAGGGGGCAGGAGGGAGAGGGTGCTGCCGTGCCACCGTTCCCTCCCCTGAGCGTAGTGCAGCTACCCCTTGTTGGCCTTGCCATCGTGTGCCGGCTGTGTGGGTGGTGTATGCCCCCTTCTTCAGCGTATTGCACTAACCTTGTCTCCTGACCCTCTGACCGACACTGTGGAGGTCAGTTCGGCTGTATCCGCCCCTGCCTCATTCCCAGCAGGTGCCGTCTTGTGAGATGGAGGGGAGTGGGGCCCGCCATGCGGCCGCTCCCTCTCCCGGATGTGGCTCCGCTGCTTTGCTGACGTGGTGCTGTTGCATCGGCTGTGCGGGTGGCGTGCGCTCCCTTCCCGCAGCTTATCGCCCTGGCCCCGTCTTGTCCTATCGAGCCGCGCTTCTGATGTCGGCCCGGAGCGTCTATCTGGTGATGGCCGTGCGTCGCCTTTTCCTGGGCTTGTACGGACCCTGCTTGTGGTGTTACGTGGCCAGCTTAGGGCGGTGGCCGCGGTGCCTGCCGGGGTGTCTATTCCCCTACTGGGTGTAGCATCAGCCGGGCTTCGTGGGCAGGCCCGTCGGGTAATGGCAGGCCTCCCAGTGGCGTTGTGGACGGTTAGCGTCCTGTCTGGCTGGCCTGCAGGTCGTGTGCCTGCAGGGGCCTCAATGCACTGACGGACTCCCTCTCCTGTTGGAATCCTCCACCAGGGGGGTGGTGCCTCCATGGGGGATATGTGCACTAGGGGGTGCTTAGGAGGTGGCCACTTTCCTCCTAACCCCCCCGAGAGCTGCTGGCCTCTGGGCCACAAGGCACTTGTGCACTCTTGGCCGCAAGTCCTTCGGTGGACGTTAGGGCTGAACGATATGGGCAAAATTTCATATGTTGATATCCATGCCAGATATCTCGATATCAATACGATATATTACAATGGATTCAGTGAAAGTTAAGCATTTTTAAGAAAAATAAAAACGTAATACAAAAGGATGTAAAAAAAAAAAATAAAAAAAAATGCAGTTTTATTTATGAGAACTCACTGCCACCAAACTCGTTTGTGCAGATTCTGCAACCGCCCTCTGCCATCAGCTGTCAACTAGTAAACGAGGTCTGTGGTTGGCTGGTCTTACCTGTGCATGGGCAAGCTTACATGCAGGGCAAGCGGGGGAAATCTTAATATCGTGGGGCACCCCCGTCCTCACCGTCTCGGTCTTACGCCTGGTGACTGAGGGGCCGACTCGCTGCTGAGCAGCTGTTCGGAGCCTGTTGGGCGAGCCGCCTCGGATGCTAGGGTGCCCCCTACCAGCGGCTGTCTGATAGTGGTGAAGGTTGGTTGCACGGTGGTGCAACAGCCATGGGGAGGACCCGGTGCCCTGCCCAGTCCCCGTGGTCCTGGACTTTGGCAGTCTTTGGACGTAGCCCAGTCCCTGTTCACCCTGGGGGTGTATTTGGCGGCGGGCCAGCCCACCATGCATGGTGGCAGGCGGCGCAATTGGGGACCACACTCTGGTGTGGGCTTTCCTCAGGGGGCCTTTGAGGCCTACCCCCCCTGGAGGCCGCGGGCACCCACCTTGGATCTGCATCTGGTGCTAGGGAGCTTGTCAGCCTCCCTTTGCACCTCTGGCAGCAGCAGAGCTGCAGTATGTGTTGCGTAAGATGGCGTTTATGCTGGCCGTTACCATGGGGTAGCGTGTGGCTGCGCGCTTTGTCTATATGCCCGGCATGCCTCCGGTGGCACCCGGATGGGGCGGGCGCCGCGCCGGCCAGGGCTCTTGTGTCCAGTCGGAGCTCTGAGAAGCTACATGGATGCTGCGGCAGATGTGCAGACATCTGACCAGTTTGTTGCCCACTACGGAGGCCCTAGTCAGGGCTCTGCTCTTTCCAGGCAGTGCCTGTCCCACTGGGTTGTGGACACCATTTGCCGTTCCTATCAGGCCGCAGGGCGGCCTCTGTCCGGGGGTGTGCATTGCCACTCCACCAGGGCGGTGTCCACGCCATGGGTCACCCTGATGGGGGTGCTCCTGGGTGGGCTATGGGCTGTCGCCGTTGTGACGATGCCTGACACCTTTTCCAGGTCCTACAGGTTGGCGATTGTGCCTCCGCGTCCACTGCGGTTGGTACTGGGCCCTGCAGAGACTTTTCAGTGGGATTGGTCTCTGGGATTCCTCGTGACCAAGTTGGCATACGTCATTCCAGTGTTTTAAGCTCTGGTGGTCAGTAGGGATGAAATATAGCGAAAGTTACGAATGTAACTACGGTTCTATGAATCCCGGATGACTGCCAGAGCGCTCTGTCACTCGGAATCCTCGTGGTCACGTTAGAAGATTCCGTAGGAGACGATTGGTGGGTGGAGCCCTGAACTTAAGCAGTTCCTGGGTCACCCAGGGGTCACGAGTGACTTTGTTGGTATACATACTTGAACTACGCATGCACGAAGGGAACATTCCAGTGCTTTAAGCACCGCCTCTGGCGGTCATCCGGGATTCATAGAACCGTAGTTACATTCGTAACTTTCGTATGTTGTAGAGATGGCCATCGTCTGCTGCGGTTGGACTCCCCTCAATCACTTGGTGTTCAGCACGTCTCATTCAGCCCTTCATCTGCAGCTTCACTTCTTACCTTTCCTTGTAATAAATGAAATTTGTCCATAAAAGATTTAATGAGAGTTAATATAAACTAGATCCATTTCCCTGTACAGAATGAGTTGTATCAAGTTGCTGGAAGAATTGCTTCAGTTTGACCAATTTTTTGAGGGTAAAGAGTGACTTGTGATGTGTGTGTACTCTTGTACCAAGTGGGAGTAATTCCTGGTCCCGGGAGTAGTTTGATTTCCTGAGAAAGTTTCCCAAAGTGTCTATATTTAATCTGTGTGTGTGTTTGTGTGTCTCTGCAGTTTTGGCCGCATTGGCCGTCTGGTTCTGAGGGCCTGCCTTCAGAAGGGCATCAAAGTCGTGGCCATCAACGACCCCTTCATCGACCTGCAGTACATGGTGAGACTTGCTGAACGAGAGCGTAGCCATGGCTCATCAGCTCTGAAATGAGATTAAATGATTGATTGGACTTCAAGCTAACTCTACAGCTAAAAACATTTGGTAAAATCAATTCTTGCTAATGGATTGTAGTGATTGTCAAGGCGATAAAGTGGAGTTCTACAGATGTATATTTTTGTACAGATTATATTTTTGTGTGCATTGACTAATCTTTTTGTGAATACTTGCCTCTATATGAAAATCTTCAATGCGTTTGTGCCTTTATTCGTTTGGTTAGAGATTTGACTCCATTCCAACCTTCACGTGGCAGTGAATGCCACTAAATCACATAAATAGTGAATTCACTAAAATGTGTATTGAGTTTTCCCTCGGCTTCTGTTTGCCTTCAGTGGCGTGGCTGAGCAGCAGAGAGTGTACTGTCTGTTTCAGGACATTCAGGTTGAGTTGAGGTTATCCACATCTTAGGCTCTGTTTACACATCATTCCCCATGAAACTGCATCGTTTTTGCATCGTTTCAGAAAGGTTTTGCCTTCACATTGCACTATTTTGAAAACAGTGTCTGTTTACACGCAAACAGCAGAGATGATGAAAACGATGTTTTCCCACTTTGGCCACTAGTGGGTGCTGTTTTTATGTAACGAAGCCGTAAGCTGTAAACACTGACACTCCTTCAAAGTCTTTCTTTGCTGATTTGGTAAACTCAATGTCTGTGAGTTAGAAATGGTGCAGTGAATGTTCACTTTATTGGAGAAGTGCTGTTAAATTCAAGAGTGAAGAACACACACACATTCCCTGTGATGAGTCCATCTTCCTTGTGTGTCTCCACAACTGTTTACTTCAGCGATGTTATCATGTGAAGTAACAGTGTTTCAGTAAGGTAGCTTTTTTTTCCCCTCTACTGCATGAAAAGTTTTCAGTTTCCACTGGTAAACGGGGCCTCAAGCAATCTGGTTTACATGTGTATCAAACTGAATAGTTTTCAATCCTTCTGTGTCCCTCCAGGTCTATATGTTCAAGTACGACTCCACCCATGGTCGTTACCATGGCGAGGTCAGTTGCTCAGACAGCAAGCTCATCGTTGACGGCAACCAGATCTCCGTCTACCAGTGGTAAGTGAGGCAAACGTTTACCTATCTGTTGATGTCAATTTCTGCAGTCAGGCCAGTTGATGGACAAACTTCGATTGAATAAATGTTATGTAGTTTATTTCCCAGCAGCGTTGTGTATTTATTCGCTTTATTATGTACAAGTTCCAGCTCTGCTGCTGACGCCCCCCGCCCCCATCTGCTGTTTGCATGAGCTGCTGTCTTTGAGATATTAGTAATGGTGTTTCAGCTCCTCATGATGCAGTACTGGCTGTTAACACTTCCCTGAGCGCTTTGTGTTAACAGCAGTTCTGCACAAAACACAGGATATTTCAACACAAACAGCAGCAGCAGCAGCGTTTTTCACCCTTTCTCTGAACTCGGTTCTGCCTCTTGCAGGATGTTGCTCTCATTTGTCTTTGCTTGCTGGAGTAATGATCCATGCATCATTTCTTCTTGCCCTCAGTAAAAACCCTGCTGAAATCCCCTGGGGCTCCGCTGGAGCCAAATACGTTGTGGAATCCACCGGAGTGTTCCTGAGTAACGAGAAGGCCGGCGTATGTACACACAAACACAGACGGGCGTGCGCAGAGCCACGTACACAAACAGATCAGCGTCTAAACCGTGTTTTGTCCCTCTGTCCCGATCGCAGGCTCACCTTCAGGGTGGCGCTTCGCGTGTGGTGGTGTCCGCCCCCTCACCCGACGCCCCCATGTTCGTGATGGGAGTCAACGAGGACAAGTACGACCCCAGCAGCATGACCATCGTCAGGTAACCTTTTCACCTGGAGTTCAAACCCAAAACAAAGGATCAAATGTCCCCAAATGTTACAAAAACAAAAAAACCCTGAAACCTGTTGTTTTCACAGCAATGCCTCCTGCACCACCAACTGCCTGGCTCCTCTGGCCAAAGTCATCCACGATAACTTCGGCATTGAGGAGGCTCTCATGGTAAGATGGGGATTTCACGATCAAGCATGCAGCACTAGCACGTTAAAGGGGATTTAGCAACGTCGTAATGTCAAACCAGCTGTTCGCGGTTCCACTACTAGTTTCTGGATCTCTGCTCTCCGCAGACTACAGTTCATGCATACACAGCCACCCAGAAGACAGTGGATGGACCCAGCGCCAAGGCCTGGCGTGATGGTCGCGGCGCCGGCCAGAACATCATCCCCGCCTCCACCGGTGCCGCCAAGGCCGTGGGCAAAGTCATCCCCGAGCTCAACGGGTAAACGCGCTTCCTCTTTTGTTTATGAACACACATCACGAAAAGTGCTGCGAAGAGGTGTAATGTTTTCTGTGGCGCTCTCTCCTCGTCTCTCCAGCAAGCTGACAGGCATGGCGTTCAGGGTGCCCGTGGCCGACGTGTCCGTGGTGGACCTGACATGCCGCCTGTCCAAGCCTGCGTCTTACACCGAGATCAAGAAAGCCGTGAAGGCGGCCTCAGAGGGACCCATGAAGGGGATCCTGGGTTACACTGAGGACCAGGTATTGACCCTGCGTGGTTCTTCCCCCCACCTCTGGAACTCTGGCCTGTTTAGATCCAGACCCTCCTCCTGACCCTGATGAGTCTTGTTTCAAAGGGAAAAAAACAGTGTGAACCCACTGCTGTCATTACCAGTGTGTGTTTTGGTCCACTGCATTGCCTGACCACAGGTGTGTTTGTTGTCGTGCAGGTGGTGTCCTCTGACTTCATCGGCGACACCCACTCCTCCGTCTTCGATGCCGGCGCTGGCATCTCCCTCAACGACAACTTTGTCAAACTCATTTCCTGGTGAGTTTTTTTTCTTTCTTTTCTTTTTCAGGTCCCACAAAGTGGCTGAAAACTAACGGCCTCTTCCCCTCTGCCTCTGCTTCCAGGTATGATAACGAGTACGGCTACAGCAACCGTGTGGCTGACCTGCTGCTGTACATGCACTCCAAGGAGTAGGAGCTTCCTGTCCACAGCGCCGGTCGGGAAAGGGACCACCCCCCCCCCCCCCCCCCCCCTCCTCTCTCTTTTAAACACATTCCCCCACTCATAGCCGAGTTATAGCATCACACGTGTTTGTAGGCAGCAGCAGCCGTGTGTTTGAGTGTTCTGAGTTCATCTGTTCCTTTCCTTAAGCGTCGAGGCGAGTCGGCTGGTGAAAGTATTTGTGTCCGTGTGCCCCCATCTCCACCTCCCACTGCCACTTTAGATGTGTCGTCATGGCTCAGTACTATGGTAACTACTGTATCCATCTCCCTGTTGGTGTGTTTCAAAGGCTAAATCATCGGTGGAAGGAGGAAGCTGAGAGGCAGACCTACTGTAACTCTGCTGAAGAGCATTGAGACAAAGAAATAAAACTTGAAAAACCTCAACCCAACCGCCTGCTTGGTCCTGTTTCAAATGTTTGAGTCACTGTCCCACGACACACACTCAGCCCGCTGCAGCACCATGCAGCCCACTGAAGAGCTGAGAGGTTAAACTGCTTCTTGGAGGCTCATTGTTGCTCAGAATTCACCGCAAAAGATTTATATCGTGCCACTTCAGTGCACAGTACCAGTATTTCACGATTCCTCGTCGGTTGTTGCTAAAGGTCAACGATGGTGAAACTTCCTGTTCCAGGATCTGCTTCTGCTGCGTCATCGAGCCGAGCAGGCCCAAGTGTTTCAGGACGCATTGTTACCATCTTGAGGTTCACAGAGGAATGAGGCCAGTTTCTGGAGTCGTACAGCATATTTATAAATTCAAGCTTCAAAAAGCAATCATTTCATCAGTTTGAGATTATTTCAATGCTATTATTTCAAGTGCTTTACACAGTAAACATAGAAAGCATATTTCATGAATTTATTTGTGTAGCATCATTCTTTCACAGTGGAATTTAGAGTGCTTCACAAAGAGAAACAGAATTACACTAAAAGCATAGAAAAAGAACTGAATCAGAAAAGAAGAGTGATTCGAAGATAAAAGGGGATTAAAACAGGAGAAAATATAAAAGATTTAAAATGAGGCCAATAAAAGATGTTTGGTGTTGAGGATTAACTCGAGGAAGACTAAATGATATAATAAATGCAGCATTTTAAAGCTTCAGATCATGAGGCAGAAATCAGTTACAACAACCTGCTTTCTTCATAATCAGTTGAAAAAAAACTACATTTAGACACCAAATTCCTATTTTTCACTCTACTAGTTATAACACAGTGCTGAATGATGATACACAGGATTCAGAAACTCTTCCTGAGTTTGGCGAAGAGGTGCAGAGCTCAGATCAGACGACCTCTGAATGAAACGTTTCATATGTCAAAAGTTAAACCCTGCAGTTGATCCAAGGTGAGTCCTGTACATCAAGTTCATGGAGGAAAGATGTTCAAACAGCATTATAAAATTAATTCTTATTTTTTCTGCTTCAACTGTATTTCTGACCCATAGTCATTGGTTTATCTGCTTCTATTCCCACCAAATCATTCAATTTGAATGTGACAGTAAGAAAAGGGAAGTGTACATCCTGGATAACAATGAACACATTAATCCATGCAAGCATTCATAGTTAAGGGCAATTTAGGGTCACCGCTTCAACTAACTAGGAAAACCCAACAGCATGAAAAAACCAAAGGCCTCAGTCCTGGAGTAAAAGTAATGATATTAGTCATATTTCCATTGAAATGCTGGTCTTAACTCAGAGATAACCACTTGAAACGCTGCTCAAAGACATTAAAACATCCAATAACGACCTATACAATTTGTGTTGATTTTCCAGTGGAGCAGTGAAATTAGTTTTCAACACATATTTGAAAAAAAAACACATCAGATTTTTTTCTGATTTTGTAAGTTTACTGCCCTCTGCTGTCCATTTGAGTTACTGCACCAATTGTTTGCCAGACCATAAACTACACTCCAACTCCAGCCTGACCTGATTGCATCCAGGCCTCTAACTTCTGCCACACTCTGAAAGGCTGTGCTTGATGAGGAGCAACATGTTGTACATGTTCTTCTCCCCTGTCAGTTCACACATATCTTCATCCCTGCAGTGCCACCTGCTGGTCGTTTGCATCCATTTCCACCTGCTCCAGACTGCTCAACACTTCTAGAATATTACTAGATGAACTACATCAGCAGGCTAACAGTGCAAAGGATATCATTTTAATGCAAAAGTTGGCACAAGTACAAGGAACATTTCAGTTCCTGGCAGCAGAAGATAAAAAGAAACACTCACAGTGATCAAGGCGTCGTGTTTTCTATAAAGCTGTGAAGGTCTGAGGCCTAAAAGCATCAGGTTCAGCATATTTATTGTAGCTTTGGGTAAATTTAGTTGACAGTGAGCGAGTCGTCTCATATTGGAGACACACAGAACAAGACAAGACAAAGTGACGACAGCTCAGGCTAAAAGAACAAAGAAGACGGCCCCAAGATAAGTTTAGGAATCAGTGGACAAAAAAAGGGCCTAAAAATATCTCAAAACCAAACCAAATGATAAAGATGTGCCGTTCACATGAAAGAAACGTAAAAGGAATAAATAAATACATCAGTTATATTGCAGTTTCTCACATTTGTTAATAGCATGGATGGCTGCTGGTACTAAGCTGTTTTCTTGGTTTTAAAAACAGGTACATGAACCGACTTGATGGGAGCAGCTGACAGTCTGCATTCAGAGGGTGTAGTCGTCTCTGCACTGGAGTCAGCTCTCCTGCAGCCGTTTGGTGGACTGGGATTCTGGGTGAAGCTGAGACTCTCTGATCAGCTTGATAGACCTTTTCACCATCTGGTTCAAAGACAGAAAGATAAAACGGATTCAATAAAAGCATGCATGATAAGACAGGATTTAGATTTTAGATTTTATTTCGGTCTGGTATATAATAAACAGAAAAGTACAAAAAACATATGTGTATATATGGTTAACATATTATCAGACCGAAAATGTTTTGGGCTGAAGCCGAAGCTTATTTAGCCCACCTTTACCTCACCGCGACATAGAGAAAAGAAACATTATACAAAGTCGAACCAAGCGCAACAGTCAAGATGGAGCATGACGGAGCCAATCTTTTTTTTTCCTCCCCCCCCCTCCTCCCCTCTCTCTCCTTCTTTCCTTCCCTTCTTCTGCTCTATCTTCGGTCAGGGGCCAAAAGTATAATCTGTTTTTCTGACCAAACCAACAAACGAAAAAAGGAAAAAATGGCTCAATTTTCCTTTTTTCGTTTTCAACAAAAAACGAAAAAACGTTTTTTTCTTTCTCAATTCAAAAACAAAAACAAAACCAACACAAGCAAATTACAGCCGAATTTTGTTTTTTGGATTTCAATTTTTCGTTTTTTCGTTTCAGGTCTAAAAACGAAAAAATGGAAGCACGTGACCCCTGACGTCACGGGTCAAATGGACTCCCTACCAAAATAAAAGCCTTACTAATAAATGGGTAATAAAAGACAAATTAAGTTAAATAGCGTTTTTATTTTTGCACAGCATTTATTGCATACACTACTAGGCTTGTAATAATGTTAGAAAATAATAATAATTATTATTATTAACAACAATGCTTGTGGTGTAGCTACACAAAAGCCAAATTTAAAAAGTTGCATGTGGCATACAATGATGCCTTTAGGCTTCTAATGAAGGTCCCTCAGTGGACCAGTGCAAGCCGGTTGTTTGCAAAATAATGTCAGAACACTGAATGCTGTTATTAGAAATTTTATTTTTAAGTTTATTAAGCGACTCATGGACTCTGATGATAAAATTATTCAAGCTTTTGTCAAACCTGGGCAGAGCAGTGTCTGGTACACTTCTGAGCTCTGGAGACACTGGAGGGAGTGTTTATATGTGTAGTGCTCTTTTTCTGTTTTGGTTGCTGTCTTTAGTATTTGTGTGTAATTAGGGACCGAGCCCCGGAGGGCATGGTGGGCGCAGGCCACCATGCCCGTAGGGCAAGGTCTCTATTGTTCTTCCGGTGTTTCTCCTTCATTATTATACTGACCTACCAAGTAAACGCGAATTTGACCCCCTGAACATGCACGAAAACTCACCAAATTTGGCACGCACATCATGACCGTCGAAAAATTTTATAAAATGGAAAAATTGACCCCATCTGCTCTCTAGCGCCACCTAGAAACAGTAAAATAGGTGCCACGGCCCGCAGGAATGTCGCAGAGAGATCAAACCGACGTTGACGCGTTCGTCTCATCGAGATCTACATTTCACGCGCTGACACTCCTGACCTAAATCCAACAGGAAGTCCGCTATTTCCCTTTCAAAGTAAAATTTTGATCAAAATCACTCCTCACGAAAAAATTATCTCCTCCAAGACCGTTTGTCGTATAGACATAAGAGTCACGCGACGTGAAAGAGGACAAATTTCTCTACAAAAGTTGTGAACAACTTTGTCAAAAGTCTAACGGTGTGGATTTTATTAGCGTTCAAAGTTGGAAGTCTGAAATCCTGCCTTGCTCCAGCTCTCAGCCGTTATAATGGGGGAAAAAGAAAAAAAGTCACCTTTTTTCAGCACCTCGAACAAGTGGCGACTGCGACTAAACCGTGATTCCTATCAACAAACCGAGCACACGTAAAGTCTCACCAGATTCTCCCGAACAAGATGATGTGACATAAGTGGGGAAAATTTCATGATATATGTACATTTTCACAGGTATAAGTTGGTGTGCGCTCTGCATTTTTTTTGCTCTCAGTTATAATGGAGCCGGATGGGGAAAAGTCTCGCGCTTCTCACAAACTGAGGCCTCTATGGTCCAAACTAAAAGTCTGACTGCTCTGAAAGCCTCACCAACTGAAAGACAACAAATTTTCCTATCAAACGTGATATTTTTTGTTCAGTTATGCCAAACAGCAACGGAACAAGGAGCAGTTGTTTCCCCAAAAAACACTTTTATTTTCTCCTCTCTCCACTCTAACTGAAATGACCATATATGGGAATACAGTGCAGTTACACAGCTGACAGCAGCTGTCAATCAAACTCTGCCACTGATTGCCTTCATCCAGTGACTCTCAAAAGCAGATGGGAGAAGCTAACAACTCCATGTTAGTGGATGGGACATGCTAACACCTCCATGTTAGTGGATGGGAGATGCTAACTACTCCATGTTAGTGGAAGACAGATGCGAAGAGCTCCATGTTAGTGGAGGGGAGATGCTAACTACTCCATGTTAGTGGATGGGAGATGCTAACTACTCCATGTTAGTGGATGGGAGATGCTAACTACTCCATGTTAGTGGATGGGAGATGCTAACAACTCCATGTTAGTGGATGGGAGATGCGAACTACTCCATGTTAGTGGATGGGACATGCTAACTACTCCATGTTAGTGGATGGGAGATGCTAACTACTCCATGTTAGTGGATGGGAGATGCTAACAACTCCATGTTAGTGGATGTGCCATGCTAACTACTCCATGTTAGTGGATGGGACATGCTAACTACTCCATGTTAGTGGGTGGGAGATGCTAACTACTCCATGTTAGTGGATGGGAGATGCTAACCGCTCCATGTTAGTGGATGGGACATGCTAACAACTCCATCTTAGTGGATGACACATGCTAACAGCTCCATGTTAGTGGATGGGAGATGCTAACAATTCCATGTTAGTAGATGGGAGATGCTAACTTCTCCATGTTAGTGGATGGGAGATGCTAACTACTCCATGTTAGTGGATGGGAGATGCTAACTACACCATGTTAGTGGATGGGAGATGCTAACTACTCCATGTTAATGGATGGGAGATGCTAACTACTCCATGTTAGTGGATGGGAGATGCTACCTACTTCATGTTAGTGGATGGGAGATGCTAACAATTCCATGTTAGTAGATGGGAGATGCTAACTTCTCCATGTTAGTGGATGGGAGATGCTAACGACTCCATGTTAGTGGATGGGACATGCTAACAACTCTGTGTTAATGGAAGACAGATTGTAACAGCTTCATGTTAGTGGGTGCAGTTCTCAGTCGCTGGCCGGCGGGGAGGCTCGGTCCCGACCAATGCCGCTTGCGGCTTTAATTATATGAACCATTTTGAGTCTGGAATAAAGAATAAAGAAAGAAGAAAGAGGAGCATGCCGCTGTTTGTCCACAGAAGCATATGAACATTGTAAGATCCTCACGGCCCGAACGCACTGGACACAGAAGCGTAGCAGAGGCGACGCACGCGCCGCAAACTTCTCCGCGCAGGCGCTTGGCTGTTTATGGCTGTTCGTATTGGAGGCGTATCTGCTGCCTGCGCGCTCCGCACTGGTCACACATCGACTGCACTCGGCTGGATCCATCTGCTCTCGGTTTTCCTCTGTCTCACTCTGCCAGGATGGATGTGTGTTTTGGTGACCTGTGGAGAGACTTTTTCTCCTCCTGTCCTCTTTTTTTCTGCATCACGCGAATCTTTGTCGCTTTGTGTGTGTGTGTGTGTGTGTGTGTGTGTGTGTCCATCTCTCTTGTGATTAGACCCAGTGACAGACGGACGAGCAACACCCAAACTAATCGTCATTTAATTTATTTTATTTTGAAAATTGACCGGATTCTCTTGCCTTTTCTGTTTCCGACTTCCTGTGTGGTCCGATCTGCTTGATCCAGCTGCCGCTCGCGGCGTTCGCGGTTCGCGTGAAAAATAGAACGAAGCGGAGCGGGCGTGCGGCGCCCCCTGTGCGTTTTGTGCGGCCAGTCCCTCAACTGAGTAATGGTTTTTCTTCTAAATTGGCTCACTCTGCCATCTACTGGGCGAAAAAGGGAAACGTTTCTCATCAGCACACGCCATGCAGCTGACATGTCGCAAAGTTAAAATGACCCACATATTTTATGATCAACTGACATGTCACACTTATCGAAAAGGTGAACACTTAACGATCTCGCATCCGCGAATTAGATGTATGCAGGCCAGGCAGCAGACCTGTAATCATTATTATTATTATTATTATTATTATTGTTATTATTATTATAGTAGTAGTAGTAGTAGTAGTAGTAGTAGTAGTGGTATTGTTGTTAATAATATTAATAATAATTATTATTATTTTCTAACATTATTACAAGCCTAGTAGCGTATGCAATAAATGCTGTGCAAAAACAAAAACGCTATTTAACGTAATTTATCTTTTATTACCCATTTATTAGTAAGGCTTTTATTTTGGTAGGGAGTCCATTTGACCCGTGACGTCAGGGGTCACGTGCTTCCGTTTTTTTTGTTTTGAGACCTGAAACGAAAAAACGAAAAATTGAAATCCAAAAAACAAAATTCGGCCGTAATTTGCTTGTGTTGGTTTTGTTTTTGGTTTTGAATTGAGAAAGAAAAAAAACGTTTTTTCGTTTTTGGTTGAAAACGAAAAAAGGAAAATTGAGCCATTTTTTCCTTTTTCGTTTGTTGGTTTGGTCAGAAAAACAGATTATACTTTTGGCCCCTGACCCCTGACCCTGACCCTATCGTGTATCACTCGGTGGCTTTACATGGATTTCTATTCACGTACAAGGCGGGGCGGCATGGTACTATAATCTCTGCTTCTTAGGTGAGTTAGGTCTTTTTATGTTTTTGCCGTAAGCTTGGCTGGTTCGGTGCGCGGGCCTGCTCGTGCCCGTGGCGTGCGGAGCGGAGCACAGCTCCCCGTGAAGCCGACAGCGAAGCCCCGCTACTGCTCCGTCGCTGCCACCGCCACTCTTCTCGGTGGGAGCCTCGTCAGAAAACGAGGAGCGCACGTGATACAAGACATTGACTTTACAGACCCTTTTGCGTGCTTCATCTGAATGTTTGTGTGTGTGTGTGTGTGTGAGTGTGTGCGCGCGGCGTGAATGATTCATCGTGCCTGTACTCCGCAGAAAATGATGTGGATGGAGAGACGGTGGATTGTGGACTAACAGAAGCCATGGTCGCCTTCCTCTTTGATGGTTCATTCAAGAAGCAAGTCAAGTTTCAACAGTTTGTGCGCCAGTATAAGGAGGGTAAGACGATGATTACCATGGAGCCAGTACCAGTGGAACTTTACTGTCCCTCTACATCTTCTGCAGAGCTCCAATGTCTGCCATCTACTGATGCAAGGCAAGTGTATTTCTTTAAAATTGTATTGAATGAGATTTGTTTTGAAATATTTTTCAGTGTTATGTAATGTGACGCTTCAGCATGGCACTTTGGGTTTTAACTTTGTTGTTTGATGTTGTTTAAATTAAAAATCTGCCACATGCAGGGCTGGCCCAGCCTGTAAGCAGACTATGCAGCTGCTTGGGGCCCCCAAGAACACCATCATATGTACTAAAGGTGTTTCTGCCAAAAGGGTTTCCTCTTCACTGCTGAAAAGTGATGCAAAACTCTCTCTCCAAAAAAAAAAAAAAATCCTCGAAAATGACTAAAAGAAGCTCTCTAAAAACTACACAAAATCCTCTAAAAAAAGAAGAAAAACTCTAAAAAAAATGACTCAAAACCCTCAAAAATGACAAAACAGAAACTCCCTAAAAATGAGACAAAACACTTTTAAAATATCACAAAAAATAAGACAAACAAAACTAGTTGTAATGTAATACTTTATGGTCCAGATCAAGTTATGCCTTTTTGTGGCCAAGAAAATCCTTTTCCAGCCAAATTAACATTGGGAGCGATCTTGGCAAAAATCTTTTGCGGAATAAATATTTTTTCCCATTTTGTTTTATTTATTTTACTTAAGTGGTATTATGCTGTTTTATTGCCAATCTTGAGAAATTCTAACTTTTTTTCTTTGTTTGCATTTTAGCAGAGAAGCAGCTCATAGGAGACTCCCTATTGTGACCGTCATTCCAATGTTTCCTAAAGATGTCCAGATGAAACTGGATGCAAAAGAACCGTGTCACAGAGTCCCCAAACTCCGCAACAAAATTATCAGAGTACTGTACGAGATGATGGCAGAATATACCTTGTAAGTAACTTTTTAGTACTATTGCTATATTATTGGTGTGTTGCATATGCAAAAAAGTAACTCTTTGTATCCAACCAATGCGGAGTACACTGAGGTTGCCAAGGCTCTCATTCTAAATGAATACATCACTGACAATAAACTGGATTTTCTCTGTTTGACTGAAACCTGGCACAAACCCATGGACTATTTTGCACTTAATCAGACCACACCTCCTGGATTCACCTCCATTGACAACCCACGTTCAGATGGACGGGGTGGCGGCACTGCAGTAATTTTCAACAAGGACATTAAATGAACTCCCATGTCCCTCACAAACACCCACTCCTTCGAACACACTGCCTTCAAACTGTCGGGTCCCTCTCCACTTGTCACTGCTGTCATCTACCGTCCCACAAAGCCCAACACCTTCCTTCCTATCAGAACTCACAGACTTTTTGACCCAGTTAAGTTCCATCTCCTCATCCATCCTCCTGCTCGGTGACTTCAATTTTCACATTGACAATCCAAACTCCAAACCTGCTGCTGAATTCCTGGACCTTCTCACCTGCTTCAATATCACTCAGTATGTAAATCTTCCCACACACAGTCACGGCCATATTCTGGATCTCATCTGCTCCACTGGTCCCACTATACACAACCTTTCCAGCCATAACCTCAACATATCGGATCACTGAGCCATCACATTCAGCAGACACATTCCCCTCACAGCCCCCAAAACAAAACGTGAAATAACCTTCAGAAACCTGAAATCCATCGATCCACCTGCACTTTCACCCTCCTCACCACCAAACTGACCACCTCCCCTCCACCACCGTCCGATAACCCCTCTGAACTGGTCTCTCATTACAACACTCTCTCTTCCTGCCTCGATGAACTTGCCCCCACCAAAACAAAGACAGTCTCTTTCACCCACATGGGCCCCTGGTACACCCCCGAGCTCCATCAGATGAAATCCCGCAAGCGCCAGCTTGAGAGACTGTGCAGAAAATCTGGTCTTACTGTGCATTTACAAATCTACACAGAATACATTCAGCAATACAAAGATGCTCTCAACTCTGCTCGGTCCTGTTACTACTTCAGCCTTATCCACTCCGGCTCCAATAACACCAAGGCACTCTTCACTACCATAAACACACTTCTCAAGCCCAGTAATAACACTTCATCCTCATTCACTACCGACAAATGCAATAGTTTTCAGTCTTTCTTTCAGTCCAAAATTGACACCATTTACATTTCCATTGACCTCTCTGCCGCCCCCATTGCTCCACCTGACTCTCCTCCCCCTGCTTCCTGTCCACAGTTCTCTCACTTCTCACCCATTTCCTCTGCTCAGTTAACACAAATTTTATCTGGCATTAAAGCTCCAACATGCTCCCTGGATCCCATTCCCTCCTCACTCATTAAAACCTGTCTTCTCATAATCTCTCCACTCATCACTCAAATCATAAACTCCTCACTCTCATCCGGATCTGTCCCACAGTCTCTCAAGCTGGCTGCCATCACCCCCATCCTCAAAAAACCTGGTCTCGACCCCGACAACCCTGCAAATTTCCGGCCCATTTCCAACCTTCCCTTTCTGTCCAAAGTCTTCGAAGGAGTCATTGCTTCTCAACTCCAAACCCACCTCAGCTCAAACAGTCTATATGAACCCTTCCAGTCCGGCTTCCGTTCAAAACACAGCACCGAAACAGCTCTATGAAAAATCACTACTGATCTCCTCCTCGCTTCTGATTCCGGCCATCTGAACATCCTCATCCTCCTGGACCTCACAGCAGCTTTCGACACCATCAGCCACTCCGTCCTCCTGTCTCGCCTCAAATCCACCCTCAACATCACCGGCTCTGCTCTGTCCTGGTTTCAGTCATACCTCTCCGATCATCAACAGTTCGTCCACATCAACCGCTGCTCCTCCTCCATAGCCCCCCTGCCACAGGGCGTTCCCCAAGATTCGGTGCTTGGTCCTCTCCTCTTCGTCCTCTACATCCTCCCCCTCGGCAACATCGTCCGTCGTCACGGTCTCCGCTTCCACTGCTGCGCTGACGACATACAACTTTACATCTCCACCACATCCATACACCCCAACATCCACCCCCCCTCACCCAGTGCCTCACAGACATCAAAACATGGATGAATCACAACTTTCTCAAACTAAACAGTGACAAAACAGACATCATCGGTCCTCACAACATCACCAAATCCGCACAACAGTTCACCTTAAATTTTGATAACTCTACACTCACTCCATCCCCGCTGATCCGCAACCTCGGTGTTCTCCTCGACCCCACTCTATCATTTGACCCCCACATCAAACACAGAACCCGGACTGCATTCTTCCACCTCAAAAACATAGCTCGACTCCGCCCATCACTCTCCTTCTCTGCTGCTGAAACTTTAGTCCATGCTTTCATCACTTCCAGAATCGACGACTGCAACAGCATTCTCTACGGTACACCATCCAAAACCCTCAATAAACTACAGTACATTCAAAACTCCGCTGCCCGCCTCCTCACCCACACCCGCTCCCGTGACCACATCACCCCGGTCCTCCACAAGCTCCACTGGCTCCCCGTCCCTCAGCGCATCCACTTCAAACTCCTCCTGATCACCTTCAGAGCTCTCCATCATCTGGCCCCTCCATCCCTCACAGACCTGCTCCACCTCCACACTCCATTTCGCTCCCTCCGCTCCTCCACCTCCACCCTGCTGTCCCTGCCGGGTAGGACCAGGCTCTGAACCTGGGGAGACAGAGCCTTCTCCATCGCCGCCCCCACCCTCTGGAACTCACTGCCCCAACCTCTCCGTGACTGCTCCGACCTCCCCACCTTCAAGAAAGAACTCAAAACCCACCTGTTCAGAATTGCTTTTGATGTTTGATGTTTTTTTTTCTTCTGTTGATTTTATGCTGCTGTGTTTTATTTATCTTGTTGTATTGTGAAGCGACTTTGAGTGTCTTGAAAGCGCTATACAAATACAATATATTATTATTATTATTATTATTATTATTATTATTATTATTATTATTATTATTATTATAGTTATTATTATTATTCCTTTCTGGCTGGTTTTCTTGCTGCTTCCTGACTTTGTTTCTCAGTGTTTCATTGAATGTCTGCTCATCCTGGACTTCATGTGTCTGTGACACAGAAAGAGAGCTGTGTCAAGAGTCGCTTTGTCCTGTCGGGATGTGGACGCCGTGACGGCTCTGTGCAAAATTTAATCCACCAATTCTGTATTTTCATACAACAACTTCATTCAACTCCTCATATTTCCAGAAGATCTGAAGGTAGTCTTAGTTTCAAGGTGAACTGCAGTCAGTACACACTTTGGTCTTCCTTGATTGTGCAATTTTGGTATAATAACAAACAACATAACAATATTAAAGACTACTGCGTGATAAAACGGTCATTAAATCAGATCATCAGTGGAAAATTCAACTCTCAGGGTTGGAGGACGTCTTTTCCTGTCAGAACTTCTTGTTATTTAATTACTGATTAATGATCAGGATCAAAAAAAGATCATTTTGTTAAAAAACACATTTTAGAACAGAATTCCCTGTGATTGCAGTGGAAACAAACTAAATGGAGAAAATATGCTTCAGTGTTACAATAAACACTAATATTAAAACATCTGAAAAACATTTGATTATTTGGCACGAGACAAATCTGTGTATCATTCGTTCAATTGATATTCAATTAAGAATCGAAAAACAAAATATTGAAAAATGAGTCGTTTTTCCTTTTTTGTTTTTAAAATGAAGACAAATAAATGAAAATTGGTTTGTTTTTCAATATCCCGTTTGTTAAGACAGATCAAATAAAGGAAAGTTGAAATACAGCCACAGGGCAGACTTTAATGTGATTTTTCAATTTCTTCAATCTCCGTGACCCGGAAGTTCTATCGTCTGTGTTTTGGTTTCTGTTGGCCGGAAAGTGGGTGTCGTGCCAAAAAGTGATTCCCTGCCATAAAGTGATTTCCGGTCCGCGGGCAGCTGAAAAGCGCAGCTCCTGTGGCTCTGCAGCAGTCTTATGGTGCATTCACACCGGACGCGTCGCAAGTGTCGTGAGCGGCGCTTTTCTATGCAAAGTCTATGGTGGACGAGCGTCGTGGAGCGGCGGGCGGCGGGGCGGCGCATCAGGAGCGTCATGAGCGTCGCTTTTCCAGCGTTTCGAGTGTCGACGCCCACGACGCTCGTCCCCATAGACCAATTTTGGTGCAAAAAAAGAAAAAAAGAAAAAAGAAAACGAGTCAGCTCCGTACACATCTTTATTAGCATAACAACAAGCCAGGTTAAAATCGTCAACTAGCTTACCGGTATTTAACAGCGATAGTAGTTAGTAGCAGTCTGTGGTACTTTTTTGAATCACCAAATATCTTAAATCATTCGCTTTGTCCCCAGATTGGATAGTTTACACTGGAATAAAATCTCATTGAGCTTTGGTAAGTTTAATTATACGTCGCTCTGTGCTCTGAAGGCACGGAGTCAGGAAGGTTTTTTTTTTTTCCATGTATTTTTTTCCTCATTCTTCCGTGATGGTTAATAATGGAGATGAATTATTACTTTTGAATTATTGCAGGACTGGCGATGCAGATGAATGAATCAGATCGGAGTTTGGGTCTGAATGGAGGAAATCCAGTTTATCCAGGAGCGATCCAGTTATTGAGGATGAACCACTCACTTTCTGCACTGCAAAGTTTAGGAGTTCTGACTTTTCTCTTTCACTGTCATGTTGAAAATATATTTCACATATGTCTCCATCTCTGACAGCTGAGAGGGGATTTTTTTTAAGCAGCAGCACCAGCCAATCAGGGAGCTTTATTCCGAGGGTGTGGACAGGTCAGCTCTCAGCTGATCGGCGCCTCTCAGAGCACCACACACCACAGGATTTGCGATCAGAAATATTAAACATCTTCATTATCGATGATCTCCCCTTCCGACGCCTCCCGAGAGGCTCCGACTGGAAAAATCTCTCTGAACACAGCGCACACTACACGAAGATCGGACCCGAACTCCCGACAGTCGGACCTTGTCGGCATCGGCCGGGAGGAGAAGATCGGGATTCTGTAGTGTGTGCTGGCCTTAAACTGACCCACAGGTTGACGTGACCCGCCCACTTTCCCGCCGACAGAAACCGAAACACAGACGATAGAACTTCCGGGTCACGGAGATTGAAGAAATTGAAAAATCACATTAAAGTCTGCTCTGTGGCCGTATTTCAAATTTGCTGTATATTATCTGTCTTAACAAACGGGATATTGAAAAACAAACCAATTTTCATTAATTTTTTTTTATTTTAAAAACAAGAAAAAGGAAAAACGACTCATTTTTCAATATTTTGTGTTTTGATTCTTAATTGAATATCAATTGAACGAACGATACACGGATTGAGACAGAGCAGGTGTGGAGTTGGTCAAGCTTTTTGAAGGTGGAGGAACCTCCTCCCGAAGACCCTCGATTAGATCGTCTCTGTAACACCCAGCTCATGAAATCAGTTTAAAGGAAGGAAACACTGTCCAAATGGTGACCTTCACATTTACTTGAATGCATTTTATAGAAACAATATTTCTTTGTAGCTTTGTAACTGAGACGTGCCTTTCATATTAAATTCAACAGCTTCGTGAGGAATTCTAAACCTATTCCTGTTCAGATTTTAAGCTTGTGTGCATCATTCAAACAAAGGTCCAACGCTCCTCCTCCTCTTCTTGCTCCGTCAGCTCGTCTGTGGCTGAAGCCGAAGCCAAACCTCCGTTCATTCATCTTCCTCTGACTGGGAGCAGCATGGCAGGCAGGAAGTCGGCGGTCCTGAGGAGGATAGTCAACAAGGACGGCCACAACAACGTGTGCATCGACAACGTGGAGGGCATGGTGAAGCTGTACCTGCACGACATCTGGACCACGGCGGTGGACATGAAGTGGCGCTACAAGCTCACCCTGTTCGCCTCCACCTTCATCATGACCTGGTTCATCTTCGGGGTCATCTTCTACATCATCGGCATGGGGAACGGCGACTTCGAGCCGGGCCTGAGCTCCAACCACACGCCCTGCGTTCTGAACGTGCAGACGCTGACGGGGGCCTTCCTCTTCTCGCTGGAGTCTCAGACCACCATCGGCTACGGCTTCCGCTGCATCTCCGAGGCGTGCCCGCTGGCCATCTTCACCCCGGTGGCCCAGCTCGTCATCACCGGCCTGGCCGAGATCTTCGCCACCGGCGCCTTCCTGGCCAAGCTGGTGCGGCCCAAGAAACGGGCGGAGACCATCAAGTTAGGCCAGTCAGCGGTGGTGTGCCGGCGCCGGGGCCAGCTGTGCCTGATGCTGAGGGTGGCCAACATGAGGAAGAGCCTGCTCATCCAGAGCCAGCTGACGGGGAAGCTGTTCCAGTCCAACGTGACGGAGGAGGGCGAGAAGACGCAGATCCACCAGAGCTCGGTGGACTTCCACATGGACTCCAGCGGCGAGAGCCCGTTCCTCATCCTGCCCCTCACCTTCTACCACGTCCTGGACGAGCGCAGCCCCCTGTCCGGCCTGACGGCGGAGAACCTGCTCACCCGCGACTTCGAGCTGCTCGTCACCCTCAATGCCACCATGGAGTCCACGGCGGCCATGTGTCAGAGCCGCACCTCCTACGTCCCGCAGGAGATCCTGTGGGGCTACGAGTTCAAGCCGGCGCTGTTCAGCACGCCCAGCGGCCGCTACGTGGCCAACTTCAAGTTCTTCGACAAAGTGCAGGCGAGCAACGACCCGGCGTTTGTCAGCAACAACACGGAGAAGCTGAAACTGGAGGAGGACTACAAGAAGAAGTAAACTGTTTATCAGGAAGGCAATGAAATGTTTTTTAGGTAGCAAAGAGGCTGAATAGAAAACATGTAAAATACAGGAGAAATTCGTAGCAGCTTGACCAGTGAAATGTGATTTGTGGTTTAATGGAATTATAAGATAAAGTGATATAAAACTACAAAACAGCTTCAGTGGAGTTCACAGAATAGGATCCTGTTGGACGCTTCTCTGCAGAAGAAGACATAGATGTAAAAGGGAATGTATTTAATGTGTTCAGCAACTTTAATCATTGCAAAAACCACAAAAATTTACACACCTTTACACAAAAATGTGTGAGAATTAGAAAAGTTTAAGTTAATCCACCAGAGTTCACGTCTTAAATTCAAATCTCTGCATTTGTGTTTTTTTCTACCTTGAAATAAAAACCCAGTTACAGTCTGATCCAGTCATTTCAGTTGGTACCTGTTTCAGAATGTTGATCATCCTATCATTAAACGTGAAATCAATAATTCATTCGTATCTGTGAATTGGCTTGTGGACTCTTGAAAAACACACAAATAAAAAGTTGACTGAATTTGCCAAACGTCACAATACAGATTGTGCTTTTTGCCTTTCAATAAACGGAAGTGATTTAAGCTCCTTGATCACACAGGGGGTTTTGAATGAATGGGTTTGCTCTGTACTCGCACAAATTAAAAGCAGAAGCCTCTTCAAGGACAAAACTCATTCCTCCAGCAGCTCGGCTGTTCAGGCTTTCAGGGTTTGTTATGGAAACATGGTGGAGCGACCAGCAAACTGGAGATGAGTTTCTGATCCAGACAACATCTGATCTTTTCCTGTCAGAAACAATAAACTACATTTAGTAATAATTCTGTTGTTATTTTGGATATGGAACAACTTTTCTTTGTTGCTTGTCTATCAGCAGCTACACATCCGATATTTGCTCTGATGGACTGGAGCTACACACACATTCTCACTGTAATTAATGAACGGGTGCAGGAAGCTTTTGGTTTTGTCTGTCAGACTGTACAACTCTACTGTATACGTAGAATATGAGCAACAACCCTGGACAAAATATCCTGCAGTCTTGGTCAATTTATAATGTTCCTTTTTTTATTCTTTTTCCTCAATGCACAAACACACACACACACACACACATTGTGACATACAGTCCATTCCTCTTCTTTTCCAGCGTCGTTGTTCCTGAAAAAAGACACTTTTAACTTATTTGTGCCTGTTTTTCTTTTTTTGGGGGGGTTTCATTGAATTGTGCCGAGAAATTAGCTCTTTTTTTTGTTTTGGTTTAATCGAATTATGCTGGGAATGTAGCCCTCTTTTTTTTCCTTTTTATCCTAAATTTGTTCTGAATTTTTTCGTCTTTCCCTCTGTCTTCTTTTTCCCCGTCCCCAGTTTTCTTTCAATTTCCAAATTTCTGTCCAGCTGAGCGAACTGGACAGAAATCATTTCTTCCTGCTCTTCCGGCTCTTCCCGCTGCAACAGCTGAACAGTTTCTTCCACCAGCTCCACCGTCTCGACTTTTTAACCGTCTCCACCGGCTCTACTGTCTCAACCGGCTCTTCTGTCTCCACCGGCTCTACTGTTTCCACCGGCTCTTCTGTCTCCACCAGCTCTACTGTCTCCAGCGATTCTACTGTCTCCACCGGCTCTACTGTCTCCACCGGCTCTTGTGTCTCTACCGGCTCTACTGTCTCCACCGGCTCTTGTGTCTCCACCGGCTCCATCGGCTCTCGTGTCTCCACCGGCTCTTCTGTCTCCACCGGCTCGACTGTCTCCACTGGCTCTTGTGTCTCCACCGGCTCCACCGGCTCTTGTGTCTCTACCGGCTCTACTGTCTCTACCGGCTCTTGTGTCTCTACCGGCTCTACTGTATCCACCGGCTCTTGTGTCTCCACCGGCTCCATCGGCTCTCGTGTCTCCACCGGCTCTTCTGTCTCCACCGGCTCGACTGTCTCCACCGGCTCTTGTGTCTCCACCGGCTCCACCGGCTCTTGTGTCTCTACCGGCTCTACTGTCTCTACCGGCTCTTGTGTCTCTACCGGCTCGACTGTCTCCACCGGCTCTTGTGTCTCCACCGGCTCCACCGGCTCTACTGTCTCCACCGGCTCCACCGGCCCTTGTGTCTCTACCGGCTCTACTGTCTCCACCGGCTCTTGTGTCTCCACCGGCTCCACCGGCTCTTGTGTCTCTACCGGCTCTTGTGTCTCCACCGGCTCTTGTGTCTCCACCGGCTCCACCGGCTCTTGTGTCTCTACCGGCTCTACTGTCTCCACCGGCTCTTGTGTCTCCACCGACTCCACCGGCTCTTGTGTCTCTACCGGATCTACTATCTCCACCGGCTCTACTGTCTCCACCGACTCTACTTTCTCCACCGGCTCTACTGTCTCCACCGGCTCTTGTGTCTCCACCGGCTCTTGTGTCTCTACCGGCTCGACTGTCTCCACCGGTTCGACTGTCTCCACCGGCTCAACCGGCTCTTGTGTCTCCACTGGCTCTTCTGTCTCCACCGGCTCTTCTGTCTCCACCGGCTCTTGTGCCTCTACTGGCTCGACTGTCTCCACCGGCTCGACTGTCTCCACCGGCTCAACCGGCTCTTGTGTCTCTACCGGCTTTACTGTCTCCACCAGCTCCACCGGCTCTACTGTCGCCACCGGCTCCACCGGCTCTTGTGTCTCTACCGGCTCTACTGTCACCACCGGCTCTTGTGTCTCTACCGGCTCTACTGTCACCACCGGCTCTTCTGTCTCCACCAGCTCCACCGGCTCTACTGTCGCCACCGGCTCCACCGGCTCTTGTGTCTCCACCGGCTCTTGTGTCTCCAACGGCTCCACCGGCTCTTGTGTCTCCACCGGCTCTTCTGTCTCCACCAGCTCCACCGGCTCTCCTGTCGCCACCGTCTCCACCGGCTCTTGTGTCTCCACCGGCTCTACTGTCTCCACCGGCTCTTGTGTCTCCACTGGCTCCACCGGCTCTTGTGTCTCCACCGGCTCTACTGTCTCTCCCGGCTCTTGTGTCTCAACCGGCGCTTGTGTCTCTACCGGCTCGACTGTCTCCACCGGCTCTTGTGTCTCCACCGGCTCAACCGGCTCTTGTGTCTCTACCGGCTCGACTGTCTCCACCGGCTCTTGTGTCTCCACCGGCTCCACCGGCTCTTGTGTCTCCACCGGCTCTACTGTCTCCACCGGCTCTTGTGTCTCAACCGGCTCCACCGGCTCTTCCGGCTCTACTGTCTCTACCGGATCCACCGGCTCGACTGTCACCACCGGCTCTACTGTCTCTACCGGCTCCACTGGCACCACTGCTTCTACAGGCTCCAATGGCTCCACCGGCTCCACTTGTGGTGCTGGTACCAATGGCTGCACCGGTTCCACGGGCTTCACCGGCTGAGCCACTTTCCCTGTCAACAGAAAATGTAGAGTCACAGCAGTGAGTTTGAGAGGTTAAAATAACAATCAGCAAGCCAAGCTGCTCTGATCTCCTCTGATTTTGAGGAAACAATCAAATTAAAACATGTGTTTGCGTCATGCAGGTTTGGTATCGAACACCGTCAGCTCACCTGGTTCCACCCTGTTTCGCTCCGTCGCTGCGGTCACTCTGACCTTTCTTCGTCTCTGCACGTGTTCTGCTTCAACAAAGAGAGATAACAAGGAAGAAATAAATTTTACATACAATTTGAGAGAAAAAAAAAAGGTTTTTCTTCCATGATGAGTTTCCTTAGCTCAGAAGGAGACCTTACCAGAGTCACCAGGTATAGTCCACCCGCGACATCCTTGAGCCCAGAGTCCCAGACCGTGTGGGCGCAGGTGGATGGTTTCATCCACTGGGTCTTGTTTGGGGCCGGCAGCCTGGGAAACTCTTGATTCTGCAAGAGATCAATCAAGGAAAAGCCTCATTATCACCATTCAGATGCAGCAGCACATCACAAAAAGACAGAAACTAAATAATTTCAATGAATACCATTGAAACTGACAGCCCTAATTGAAGCATGTGTTCTGATTCAACAAAAGAGACAAATCGAGGAGGAGACCTTACCAGAGTCGCCAGCAACAGTCCATCCATGACATCCCTCAAAGGACTCCGCCGGTTCATCGGCCTCGACCAGATCCAGTGTCACCACTGGATCTGCAGGCTCCACCGGCTCCTCTGGCTCCACCAGCTGAGCCACTTTCCCTGTCAACAGAAAATGTAGAGTCACAGCAGTGAGTTTGAGGGGTTTTATGCACTGTTTAAAATAACAATCAGCAAGACAAGCTGCTCTGATCTGCTCTGATTTTGAGGAAACAATCAAATTAAAACGTGTGTTTGCATCATGCAGGTTTGGTATCGAACACCGTCAGCTCACCTGGCTCCACCCTGGTTCGCTCCGTCGCTGCTGTCGCTCTGGCCTCTCGTCGTCTCTGCACGTGTTCTGCTTCATCAAGAGAGAGAAAACAAGGAAGAAATAGATTTTACACACAATTTGAGAGAAAAAAACAGGTTTTTCTTCCATGATGAGTTTCCTTAGCTCAGGAGGAGACCTTACCAGAGTCGCCAGCGAGAGACCACCCACGACATCCCTGAGCCCAGAGCGCCAGACCCTGTGGACGCAGGTGGATGGTTTCATCCACTGGGTCTGGTTTGGGGCTGGCGGCCTGGGAAACTCTTGATTCTGCAAGAGATCAATGACGGAAAAGCCTCATTATCACCATTCAGATGCAGCAGCACTTCACAAAAAAAAGACAGAAAATAATGAATTTCAATTAATGCGATTAAAACTGACAGCTTAGGGCGGGACAAATGTTCGATAGCAAAATATACCGCGGTATATTTTTATTCAACAACGGTGATATGAGTTTCAAACACATTTCCGATATTTCGATATAGTGCTGTACAGTATGCGTTTCACAATCATTAATTGCTATTCAAGCCGAACACAAAGCGCCACAAGAGAGTGATCACGCACTCAGCATTCACACCACAGCTGGCCGTCCTCAGCTCATGCTACAAGCTAAGCTCCACCGCGGTAATTTTGAGCTCCAAAATGAGAACTCGTGATGGAAACGTGACTGAAAAAGCTTCCACAAGCTAGTTTGTGGCCACGAAATATTAATTCGTGGCTACAAATTAGGTACATCATTCACTGAACAGTCCAGTAAAGTTGGCAGCATATTGACAGATCCGGACTTTCGGTCTCAATAACTCTTTAACAAAACGTCAGTAACATACAAATGGCGCCTCCTTCCCACCGTTGTCAGGTGGACGATATGCTACAAGCTCATTTTCATTAAAAGTGTCTATCAAGCATCAGAAACAATATTGATTTATACGAGCAGCTGGTAGTGCTACTGGATTAAGGGACTGTGTACAATTTACAAGACGCTGCAACAGTGAAGACAAATACCACAAAAAAAAGAAAAAAAAAACGTAGAGGGATTCACTGCAGTGTCACCATAATCACTACAACCTTAAATAATTCTGTACTTCTGAGAACTTTAATTTTTCTTCTTGGTTGAAGAACCTTTCTTTAAATCTATAAAAAACTGTGTTGTAGTATAAAAGTTAAAGCTATTAATATTGAACAGGTGAGTGTATGAAAGTTATTTTAATTCCCCGTCCCAGTAATATTCATGTTTGTTGTTGTTCACTCTTTTTTCTGTTTATTGCAGTAATTCTGAGCAATTCTATTTTTCTTCCTGGCTGAGGCAGCTTTGTTTGAATCTATAACAATAACATAATTGTATTTAAGTGTAAAGTTAAAGCTATTTATATTGAAAAAGTTTTAACTCACGTTTATTTGACAGTGATTTCATATTTCTTCAATAACAGGTAAATATTTAATGTTTTGTAGTTTTTTTATTATCATTTTATACTGGAGCAGCTGCCTGGATAAATAATTTCTAGTTTTACAGGTAGTACATTATGTACATGATTCTTAACAGTTTTTCTGAGGCTTTTGTATTATCTATATCGATATCAGAATTATATTGTATCGACCAAAATTCAGACCTATATCATGATGACATTTTTGGCCACATCGTCCAGCCCTATGACAGCCCTAATTAAAGCATGTGTTCTGATTCAACAAAAGAGACAAATCGAGGAGGAGACCTTACCAGAGTCGCCAGCGAGAGTCGGATCGACGGACTCCACCGGTTCATCGGCCTCGACCAGATCCAGTGTCACCACTGGATCTGCAGGCTCCACCGGCTCCTCTGGCTCCACCAGCTGAGCCACTTTCCCTGTCAACAGAAAATGTAGAGTCACAGCAGTGAGTTTGAGGGGTTTTATACACTGTTTAAAATAACAATCAGCAAGACAAGCTGCTCTGATCTGCTCTGATTTTGAGGAAACAATCAAATTAAAACGTGTGTTTGCATCATGCAGGTTTGGTATCGAACACCGTCAGCTCACCTGGCTCCACCCTGGTTCGCTCCGTCGCTGCTGTCGCTCTGGCCTCTCGTCGTCTCTGCACGTGTTCTGCTTCATCAAGAGAGAGAAAACAAGGAAGAAATAGATTTTACACACAATTTGAGAGAAAAAAACAGGTTTTTCTTCCATGATGAGTTTCCTTAGCTCAGGAGGAGACCTTACCAGAGTCGCCAGCGAGAGACCACCCACGACATCCCTGAGCCCAGAGCGCCACACCCTGTGGACGCAGGTGGATGGTTTCATCCACTGGGTCTGGTTTGGGGACGGCGGCCTGGGAAACTCTTGATTCTGCAAGAGATCAATGACGGAAAAGCCTCATTATCACCATTCAGATGCAGCAGCACTTCACAAAAAAAAGGACAGAAAATAATGAATTTCAATTAATGCGATTAAAACTGACAGCCCTAATTAAAGCATGTGTTCTTTTTATTTATTTATTTATTTATTTGACAAGGACATTGCACAATAAATGTATTGCACAGACCAGATATAGCTAGAAGCCAATTTTCATCTTCTAATTCAACAAAAGAGAGAAATCGAGAAGAAAATGGTGGCAAATCGCTGGAAATCTCCTCATTAACTCTCTATCTGCATCTGGACTCTTTCCCTTCTTTACGTCGTGTGCATGGAACTCTCTACAGCTCGTGTTAATGGAGCCTCGAAGAGGAAAACTTTGGACTCTTGGCTTGGGATCGCTGAATTCTTGAAACGAATATTGCTTTTGCTCTAACTCTCCTCTACCCTGACTCAAAGATGTTCTTCATCATTCATACCAGTACCTCACCGGATGTGTCAACTCGTTGTCTGTCCTTGTGTTTGTTTGTCCTCTGTGTTTTATGTCTGCCCCTCCCTGTTTCCTATATCCATGTTTGTTTGTTTGTTTTTCCTTCTCACTTGTTGTTTGTTCATATGTGCGCTATGTTCATTGGCGTGTTCTGTGCCTTCGGCATTTTGTGACGGTGTAATTATATGCAGTTTTTTCTAATAAAATAAAATATTTCATCACAAAAAAGAGAGAAATGGAGGAGATCCTACCAGAGTTGCCAGCTGGAGTCCATCCACGGCATCCCTTTGCCCATAAACCCAGACCTTGGGGACGAAGGTGGATGTCCTCATCCAAACATTTCTGCAGAAGGAAAACAGAGAGATAAATACGCATTCTGTAGTCTGGAAGAAATGTGACACTCAGAAAAAGAGTGCTGGTCTAGTTTCTTCAAAGATCAATAAAGCATTTCGAAGTTGTGTTTGTAATTGTGTTTGTAAGAACTGAATGCTGTTTTCTTACCCGTGGCCTGTAGGCCTGGTCAGCCTGGGTGGAAGTCATCTTCTGGAGAGATGAACGGTTCATAATAACCGGAGAAAAGTCTTCAAAAGACACACAAACACACCAAAACTACGCTGCTCGACTCGCTGGACTCGCTAGACGGACAGAATGACGCTGGTCTCCCCTGGTCTCAGAGAACCTCAAAGAGATTTAAACTTGTGATGACATCAACAGTCTGTTGCCATGGAGACACCCAGCTGTTCTGCGCATGCTCCGTGCTGGGTAGCTTGAGCATAGATTTATACAAATTGTAAAAGTTCTTATATGCGGCCTATCTTAATATGCTTTCACTCACCAAAGCTGCAGACTCACTTTCAAAGAAAGGCGCACGGCGGTTCTTTTTTTAAATAACGACCTTCATCCATTTTGATTTCCGACCGTTAGCTTTAGCTTTAGCGTCTCCCTCTATCTGTCAATCACTAATCAGGACCGTCTGCGATCAGGACCCGCCTACATCGGCAGCAGCCAATCAGATCTCAGTTTGGAAATGACGCTGCAGTCTCAGCCCCAGTTGTCAAAAAAAAAAAAAAAAAAAAAAAAAAGATAAATAAATAAAAATAAAAGAATAAAAATAGCTTTTTCATGTCATTTTAAAACAGACACCATGCAGGTTAACATTTTTCAAAACAATCGACTGCCTTGCAAATACAGGTTGTCTGATTTCTTTAACCCTGAATAATCATCCTCAGGGTTTTCCTCAAACCTGTCAATGGCTCCAGCAGTGACCTCTGACCCTGCACGCAGCTGGCAGTCTTGGGGAAATCAGTTTTCTCACACAGGCCTGAATCACATCATTGCAGCTTTATCCAGGAAACGGCTGACAGGTGGATCCTCTGGCCACTGCTCAACTACTGAAGATGGAAAAAATAGAAATTTATTTTGACAAATTTCCAGAGGTGGAAAGAGTTCTGAAAATTTAGTCGTGAAGTACAAATACTGCTACACTGATTAATGCTCAATTGCACGGAAAAATGCTGGTGTCACAAAAATACTTAGGAGTACAAAGTATGTTTCTGGATGAACTGCTCAGAGTATTATTTCTTTTAACCAATGGATGTTTTACTGTTGTCAGGAGCAGCCATCTTATTTGATTCCTCTGATACAATGCTGCATTTCAAGCCTTTTCTCAGATGAACAATGGAAAAACTCAGTTTGTCAGACAGTTTGTCTTTCTTGTGACCAAATGTTAATATAATCAGGAATTTATTTTGATTAAATGAATTCCCCCTTTTAAAAACATTCAATGTTTTGCTTTATTTTGGTTTAAATTTTTTAAATCAATATAATTTCTCGATTATTTAAATTTTTAGATTGCAGAGGGAATCCCTCTCAGGGAATCAATCACATCAAAAACTTTCTCTGTGGTTAAAAACCTGCTTATTTTTCCTCCATATCATCAAACTCTTCTCTCTGTTTGTCTCTCTCTCTCTCTCGCAGTGCATGCTGGGAGTGATTGGTAGTAGCAGTGTGTGAGATTGTGGTGTGTGTGGCGTTGCTTTTTGCTTGTTTTTTTCTGTTTTTCTAAGTTGTGAATGTTCACTTTCACTGTGGTTTATTGATCACAGAGCACATTTATTAGTTTATGTTGTTTTCGGGTTTCTTGGTGGGTTTTTTGCCGTCCGTTTGGGGGTCTGGCTGCTGACATGACCAGCCTCAGACAGCTCAGCCGCAGACACGGTGTCCGGGTTGTGGCCCCGCCCCCTGCGGCGTGGAGGACGTGGCTGTGGGGGCGAAGGTGGGCGACGATAATGTGAAGTCGGTCGCGGGGATGAACAGCGCCGTGGTGGTCTTCCTGGACCAGGTGGAGCAGGCCAACGCTGTGGTGGAGTCGGGGACAGGTTCGTCCCGCTCCAGCCGGCTGTCCGGGTCGTCCTGTCCAACGTCTGACGGTGAGGTGGAGGGACGGGTGGAGCAGGATCAGGGTGAGACCGTGGTGGAGGAAGAACAGGATGGAGGAGCCGCACAGTGATTTTAATAATGAGGCTGAGTGGAGGAGGGAGTGGAATTGAATTCATGCCAATAAAACTCTTCTTGTCAGGCCAGATCGTTTCCACCGCTGCTCAAACATTCCACTGCTGTTCCAGCTAAACGCCTTGAAGATGGACAGGAGGAGTCTGAAACACTCGGCTTGTATTTGGTTTTATTGAAGAAGAGAGATATGAATCGGTCGCCTTTTTATAAGGCACCTCCAAAATGTAGAACAAAAGCTGAACCATTTATTTATTCAGAATACAAAAATACACATCTCAGTGACTCCAAATCATAATAAATAGTTCACCATGCATTCTAACCACAAAAAGGCACAGAAAACAGTCACTTAGTAGTCATAAAAATGATCAACGACTTGACCAAAAATCATCCAGATAGTAAGAGAGGTGACGACCGGAACATTATATTCCAAATGTGAGAAAACAAAACACGTCATATCATTTAACCTCAGGCAATAAATATGCAAATATTTGTTTATACCTACATATATATCCTTACAAATGAAAACTGTGCCATTGTAAACGTAATGTAAACAAATCAAACTCACTTTTCTCCCATAGCTTCACGACTGCATGCCAGCTAGCCTGTCTTCTTAAAGATCGCTGCATGGGTTCTCCGGGGTTCTGGAGAACCAGGCAGTTTGCAGCATCATGTACAGTCCACTGAAAAGACACGGCGAGGGGGGGAGGTGGCCAAACACACCCAGACGGTTCACACACACACACACACACACACACAGCGACAGACATTCACGTGATGCAGAAAAAAAGAGGACAGGAGGAGAAAATGTCTCTCCACAGGTCACCAAAACACACACATCCATACTGGCAGAGCGAGACAGAGGGAACAGGGAACAAACGTGAAAACCGAGAGCTGACGGAGCCAGCCGAGTGCAGCCGATGTGTGACCAGCGCGGAGAGCGCAGGCAGCAGATACGCCTCCAGTGCGAACAGCCAAGCACCGGCGCGGAGACGCGCGCGGCGCTTCCGCGTCCAGTGCGTTCCCGGCGTTATTCTGTAAAGGGAAAAGCGCTAATATAATCTTCTTACAAGAAACGCATTCTAAAATTGAAGATACTATATTTTGGTCTAAACAATGGGGAGATAAAGCCTACCTCAGTCATGGCACTTCTAGATCAGCAGGGGGCGCCATCCTACTTAAAAATGTCAGAGGTCAGGTTATATCTCATATTGAGGATGATCATGGTCATTGGTTAATTCTTATCTTGGCCATTGACAGTTTAAAATGTATCTTAATCAGCATTTATGGCTCCAATGGAACCAAAGAAAACAAAAACCTATTAGATCAAATTGGATTACATTTAGAAGATCTCAAAATATCACACTCAACTGATAACGTTATAATTGGCGGCCAAACACACCCAGACGGTTCACACACACACACACACACACACACACACACACACACACACACACACACACACACACACACACACACACACACACACACACACACACACACACACACACACACACACACACACACACACAAAGAGGAGAGAAGGAGGAGTTTGCTGGAGCCCAGGACGAAGATGCATCAACCTCTGCGATCCTGGCTGCCATTGGTAAGCTTCAAACCATGATGGAGGGCTTCAAAGAAGAACAAAAACAGCACACACTCACCATGGCTAACATCGCAAAAGCGGTAGAGTTTAACTCCGGCGAAATCAAAGAATGCAAAGAAAACAACAAGAAACTAGGTGAAGAAATAAAGCAACTCCAAGAGAAGAACAAAGAGCTGGAGAAAAGAGCTGCGGAAGTGGAGAGAAAAGCTGCTGACCTGGAACGCCATAAAAGAAGGTGGAACTTAAGATTAAATGGGCTAAAAGAGGAAAAAGAAGAAGATACACGGCAGATCGTCGCAGACATCATTGGGAAAATTGTCCCACGCTGGAGAGAGAATATGGACCTGATACTGGACTCTGTGCACCGTCTGGGTCCGATCAACACCGAAGGTCCTCGTCAAATCATCATGCAGTTCACTGGGAGACACTTCAGGGACGAGCTCTGGCGAACCACCAAACAGCACAAAGTATGCAAGGATCTCAACATCCGCTTCGCAGAGGATCTCACCAAGGAGGACAGAGAGGCACGAAGAGCTGTGCGGCCCAAAGTTGAGCAAGCAAGGAAGGCAGGACTGAAGACTGTGTTCCGAGGCCCCAATGCCTTCATCAATGGACAGAGAGTTGCACCATAACCAGATCTAACAGGGGATATTAATTCCCACAGGCAAGTGAGTTTTTGACAAGGAAAAGAACATGTTAGGGTTTTGCTATCATAAAAGTTTACTTGTCCTAAAACAGTTCAGATAATTCTAAATTCTTCTCTATTTTTGTATCTTGTTTTGTATGTTTTGTTTAAAAAAACCACATCTCTCTTATTTCTGTTAATGCAAGGGGTCTAAGGGATATCGCAAAAAGAAAAAGCCTTTTCTTATTCTGTAAAGGGAAAAGGGCTAATATAATCTTCTTACAAGAAACGCATTCTAAAATTGAAGATACTATATTTTGGTCTAAACAATGGGGAGATAAAGCCTACCTCAGTCATGGCACTTCTAGATCAGCTGGGGGCGCCATCCTACTTAAAAATGTCAGAGGTCAGGTTATATCTCATATTGAGGATGATCATGGTCATTGGTTAATTCTTATCTTGGCCATTGACAGTTTAAAATGTATCTTAATCAACTAGGCCTGGGCAATTATATGATCGTGATTGGTGATCGCGATTAATTTCCAGTCGATCACGGTGATCAGCTGTGGGCACATTTACTCGATCAGACATGGCAGAAATGTGCGTGACACAGTCGACTTTTTCCTGCTCAACTTCCGCCTGCAAGTTGTCTGAGAAATAAACAGAGATGAAGCTGAACGTGGAGCAGCGAAGAAGATGAAGTCAGCCATGTATTGGCGTTATCCTCTGAAGATGAGGCTGCTGCTGACAGGACAGGCTGCTCCACCCGCACCGCTGCTAGCTCACCGCTGCTAGCACACCGCTGCAAGCTCACCGATCCGCAAAGAATCTGGTCTTTTGAGTCCATGAACTACTTGTGATACAGTTCAACTAACAATCGTTCAGTTCTTCTCTTTTACTGAAAATGACGGTGCATCGCATCATTGAACATATCACCGCTTCTTGCCGCTAACGCTCTGTTTCTAACAACATGCAGAGAGCCTGCAGCGGCTGCAGCGCCGGTCTTCTTCTGTGGTGTCTGTGTAAAATAAGGTTGAACATGCAAACAGCACACCTAGTGGCATGAAGGGCAATTGCAGTCATGGCGTCGCCTGTGGCTGTGGTCTGGATGAGGATCTCCCTGGGGTTATTCCAAATGTTTCAGAAACCAGAATATTTTTCTTAACATGAATATTGACTGCACGTAAACGTAGCCAGTGTCGTCTTTTCAGGCCACTGCACCGTACGAGCAACATTCTAAGAGGAGAAAAATGATTAATTTTGTCTATTTTTTTTTATATTATTGTAGTTTTGCACCGTTACATTTTAAATCTAATCTGTCCAATCTAGATTATTTAAATTTTGTACATTTGATGCAAGCATTAATGATGGCAGCAGCATATTCAGCATCATAACTTGAAAATAATGTTTCCATTCTAAAGCACCTTCATTATCCCCAGAGGGTTTCTTTAGTTTTTTAATCTTTTATAGCAACAAAAATCCTCAGGGCTGGAAACTGTCACACTTTAACTAACAATCATTCAGTTCTTCTCTTTTACTGAAAAAACGGTGCATCGCAAGATTTTATTGTCTTGGTGCTGGATTTTTTTTCCCCATTTACTGCACTGTTAAGGGAGATTGTTCTTATATTTTTCTATGTTTATATTATTTAATTTGCATTGCTATTTGCTTGGTTTGTTAATAAAATGTTAAACTATTCTATAGTTCTAGTTTTCAGTGCAGATGCTTTAAAACGGGTTTAAAAACAATATAGCATATCGTGATTTTAATCGAGATTGAATGATATGGCAAAAAAAATCGTGATCATTTTTTTTGCCAAATCGCCCAGCCCTATAATCAACATTTATGGCTACAATGGAACCAAAGAAAACAAAAACCTATTAGATCAAATTGGATTACATTTAGAAGATCTCAAAATATCACACTCAACTGACAACGTTATAATTGGAGGTGATTTGAATTTAGTCCAGGATGAATACTACGATAAATTTCCCTCTAAATTTTCTGCTAGTCAACCAAATACTATTTTTTCTAACTTTTGTAATGAACATGGTCTAATTGATGCATGTAGACACTTAAATCCAGGTATATTTAAATATTCATGGTTCAGTTCAAATTGTAGATCTAGAATTGACCACTGGTTAATCGCAGGCCACTTGCTGGATTATGAGGTTAAATCTGATCTTTCTGCTGCTCCATTAACTGATCACAATGTCATCTGTCTTTGTATTAGACCCAAAAACAAAAGAACCCGTTCAAACAAATACTGGAAATTTAACTCCAGCTTAAAAATACTGAATATTGCCAAAAAATGAAATCACTAATTGGAAATATTATAAATTCTGAAGAACTAACAACACCTGTAAAGAAATGGGAGTTCCTGAAATATAAAATAAGACAATTCACTATCTCATTCAGTAAAATAATTTAAAAAAAAAATCTTGAAAGAGAAGAACTAGACATTATTCAACAGTTAAACGTATACTGCAGTAAACCTAACCAGACTGAAAATGATAAGCAGAAAATAATAAGTCTTCAACTTAAATTAGATGAAATGTATACTAAAAGAGCACAAGGGGCCTTTATTCGGTCTAGAGCGAGATGGATAGAGGAAGGAGAAAAAAACTCAGCATATTTTTGTGGTCTTGAAAGAAGAAGACAGGAAAGGAACAACATCAATTCGCTAATAGTTGGTGATAAAGAAACCACAGATGAAAAATGTATCTCTTCAGAAATCTATAAATTTTATAGCCAACTTTATAGTTCCAAACTTTCTAACGAAGCCTGTGATTCATTCTTAGACAACATAGCAGAATATATTCCTAAAGTTGAGGATAGCTTCAGACAGATGTGTGATGAGCAGATAACACTGACAGAACTGGATGCAGCAGTCAGTCGCCTCTCTCTTAATAAGGCACCTGGCTCAGACGGCCTCACAGGAGACTTTTACCGACATTTCTGGAACGATATAAGAAATTTGCTGTATCAAGTTTATTCTGAAATATTTGAAACACGTGTACTTCCACATACAATGAGACATGGGATCATCATCTCAATTCCAAAGCCGGGCAAAGACCCCAGACTGATAGAGAACGGAAGACCTATTACTCTGAGGAATTCAGACTACAAATTACTAACACATATTTTTACTGTTCGTCTTCAGTCAGGGATTTCAAATCTGGTTGCAGAAACACAGTCCGGCTTCTTAAAAGGAAGATCAATACACAATAATATTAGACTGGTTATGGACATTATTGAATACAGAGATCAGATTAAAGATGACGGGTTTTAGGGCTGAACGATATGGGCAAAATTTCATATCTCGATATCCATGCCAGATATCTCGATATCGATACGATATATTACAATGGATTCAGTGAAAGTTAAGCATTTTTCAGAAAAATAAAAACATACAGGGCATGAAATTCGTCAAAATTTTAACAGGCCCTCCAAATTTTTTCAGTAGGTCCTCAGAAAATTTTAACAGGTCCTCACAAGTTTTAACAGGTCCTTAATTTTCAATTTTGTAAAATGCTGATCAAAAACAGGATCCAATTAACTGTTGTATTTTGTTGTGCTTGTTTAGTTCTGTTTATATCTATTTGCTGCACTGTGTCTGGGATGGTAGATCTTCTTATGCTATATGGGCCACCCTAAGTTGCAAATTTATAAAATGATTTTTATTTATTTTGTTGCAGGTATGAATGTTGCTAATTGCTGATTGAAGCATCCCAGCTTTGACTAGTTCCTTTGGTGGTGGTGGCACATTAACCCTAGAATCCAAACCAGCACAGATCACATTTCATATAATGTAGCTGCACCAAATTGAAACTAAATATTTTAGCTAAGATCCTGCTGATGGCTGTGGATATTAGTGTAGATTCTGATTCTATTCAGTTCATAATCTGACCAGGTTTTGTCTCTGTATGTATCAGACCCTAGAGGACCTCTCTCACTGATGTTCATTGATGTTGTTCTGCAGCTGTGATTGCCTCATTCGGGGGTGTAGAACTGTACTATCGCAGTAAATCATTAACTGCATTAACATTCGGCAGATTTGCATATTTACAGGTACTACTGTTTACACCCATTGCTGTCATTGTGTTCTGAAGTATTTGTTGTTCGGAGTTCACAGCAGCGCCTGAATCAAACAGTACCTCCTTCAATCCAGCAGAGGGCGCATTGTGATTGTTGATGCATAGTGCAGCGTGAAGCACAGAGAAGAAGAATGCAAAAATGGAATCACAGGCTGTGTTCGAAACCGCATACTGTCTACTACATCCTTACATACTCATACTATCCATCCTGCATCCTGCTTACTCAGTCCATCAAACAGTATGCGAAGCGTTTACACTACAGCATACTACATAATAACCCACAATGCATTGCACTTCTTCCATGAGCAGAAATCGATCTGCTAAAGCTGATTTCACTTTAGCTCTAAACTCGTCAAATGTATAACTTCATCGAGATTTTTTTTAAAATTAGGCGACAAAGTGGTGGTTTAGAGCCCGAGTGTGTCGTTTATTTGTCCGAATACCAGCCGTTTATGATTTTGTTCGGACGAATTCGGCGAAATTCAAGCCAGCCGCAGTGAGCAACGCACTTCCGGTTATTTTCACCAAAATAAACCACCCCTTTCCCTTTCTCATGCAAAAAAACCTCAGTGATAAATCTGTGCTTTTACTTTGAAAACAAGAAGGCAACCTTTCAGCAATATATCTCGCTTAACGTCGCCGTTTGGACCGGTGTCCCGTTAACGGACCACTTATGATGCCAATTATGATGCTTTACCGACGGAGAGTTTTTTCGGCTCTTCAACAAAGATCGGCTCGCCGTCTTCGGTACATCATGGTCACTTTCAGCATGGACTTGTTCTCAGATGTAAGGTTTTTTTGTTTGTTTTTTTGTTTGTTTTTTTTTTTACTATTTTTAATCATTGTCAATCCAATCAGAAATCTCGTAACATAACATACCTACGAGCACAAACAATGGAGGGAAGATTAAATCTAGAACCATACTCAGCTTGCTAAATGTACATCATGAAGAAACGGTCATTGTGAACTGAATAAAGTTTATTCAAATGTCCGTCGCGTTGCATCTTGGGCAATTTCAGTATGAGTAGTGAACACACGATGTATACTCAACATTCCTGGCGAATGCAGTATGCATCCGGGAACTTCTCGCATACTCAAAATCGCATACTGCCAGTGTAAACACACTGCATACTCAATAAGTTAGTATGAGTAGTACGTAAGTATGCGGTTTCGAACACAGCCACGAGGCGTGTTGGTTATGATTGATTCATTAAAAGAGACGCAACGCAATTCCATGATAAAAAAAAAACCAACAGGCGGTAAGGACCTACTGATATGGCACCTAAACCGGCGGAGATTCCATCTCAATTGGTCCCCGCCGCCATTTTATAGGGAATTTCGCGCCCTGATAATACAAAAGAATGTAAAAAAAATGCAGTTTTTTTAAATTATGAAAACTCACTGCCACTACCACCAAACTCATTTGTGCAGATTCTGCAGCCGCCCTCTCTTCAGCTCTCATGTTGTTGTTTTGCTTACTCTCCGCCGTGTGCAGCACATGTGAGTGTGCGTCTCCGTCTCCCTCCTGCCCCTCCCTCTGATGTTTCTCATTGGCTGCCATCAGCTGTCAACCAGTAAACGAGGTTTGTGGTTGGCTGGCCTGACCTGTGCACGGGCAAGCTTACATGCAGGGCAAGCAGGGGAAATCTTGATATCGTCGATTTTGAGAAACTAATGTCCTGAATGTTCATATCCCGATATCGATATGATAACGATATATCGTTCAGCCCTAACGGGTTTCTTCTCTTTTTGGATTTCTACAAAGCATTTGATTCTGTGGAGCATCCGTTTATCTTCTCAACAACTAAACAATTTGATTTTGGAGTTAAGTTCAGAAATATCATCAGTGGGCTGTATCAGGATATTACCAGCTGTGTCCTACTGCCTCATGGCTCCACCCCCAGCTTTAAGATTAATGTTGGAATTCCTCAAGGCTGTCCCATTTCGCCGTATTTGTTTATATTAGTCACCGAAATGTTATCAATTTACCTTAAAAACTGTAATGACATTAAAAAACTGAACGTTCTAGGCACAGATATTATCATCAGCCAACTAGCAGATGACAACAATATTCTTAAAAGACAGACACCAAATCCCAACAACTATTGAAAAGATAAAAAAATTCTCCAAAGCTTCGGGTTTAAGACTAAACTTAAACAAGTGTGAACTGTTTGCTATACATGAAACACAGCTAAAAGATATCTGTAATATTCTTATCAAGTCAGTGATAAAATACCTGGGAGTTTATATTACAAAGGATCAGAAACAGAGTCAATCTTTGAATGTAGGAAACAAAATAAAAGAATGTAAATCAAAACTGAACTCATGGCTCCAGAGAGACCTATCAATACTTGGTCGAATTTATCTAACAAAGATGGAATGTTTGTCACGGTGTATTTACCCATCCTACTCTCATGCCGTTCCAAATAAATTGATCAAATCTATCAACCAAATTAATTTAAATTTCATCTGGAGAAACAAACCACATTATATGAAGAAGAGTGACATGGTTAAAGAAATTAAGGATGGAGGCCTAAAGGTCATTGATTCTGACTGCCTCAATGGAACCTTGAAAATAAATTGGATGAAATCTTGGCTGAGAAATAGCAACTCATTTTGGTACTGTATTCCAAATCACTTGTTCAATAAGACTGGGGGATTAAAATGACTTCTTATATCAGACTTCAACATTGCTAAATTACCCACAGCATTATCAGAGTTTCACAAGCAAATACTGTTGTATTGGAAAATGTTCTATGTACACAACTTCTCACCGCATGCCACCATATTGTGGAATAATAGATATGTACTGTACAGGAATAAGTCTTTGTTTTATGAAGATTGGTATGAGAGGAATATATGGTCTATAGCTGATACCAGTGGTAACTTTCTGGATTATGAACAATTCTGCACGAAACACTCTTTCAACCCCTCAAAGTCAGACTTTATTAAATTACATCGAGCTCTTCCCCAAGAATTTGTTTTGTTAATTAAAAATATAACGGCTCATCAGCCACAACTGCCCCCACTGTCACTTCAAGGGATATTACTCCTGGATAAGAAATGTAATAATTCTGTTTTAAGAAATTGTTTAACTGGGAAAATGTTCCCTGGAAGACAAAACAAAAATGACATCTTACACAAATTTGATAAAAATTCCATTCATAAGTTAAGAACAATGTATCTGAAATTCCCTATACCGCCCAAAGCAAAAGAAACACACTTCAAAATTCTGAACAATATATACCCTTCCAAAGAACTTCTCAGGCAACGTTTTGGTATTGATGATAATAATTGCTCATAGGCCTGGGCTATTATATGATCGTGATCGTGATTAATTTCCCGTCGATCACGGTGATCAGCTGTGAGCACATTCACTCGATCAGACATGGCAGAAATGTGCCTGACCACAGCCAATCACAGTCGACTTTTTCCTGCTGAACTTCCGCCTGTAAGTTGTCTGAGAAGTAAACAGAGATGGAGCTGAACGTGGAGCCGAGGGCAGTGAAGCAGATGAAGTCAGCCATGCCTCGGCGTTATCCTCTGAAGATGAGGCTGCTGCTGACAGGAAAGGCTGCTCCACGCCGCACCGCTGCCAGCTCACCGCTGCTAACACACCGCTGCTAGCACACCGCTGCTAACACACCGCTGCTAGCACACCGCTGCTCGCTCACCGATCCGCAAGGAATCTGGTCTTTTGAGTCCAGGAACTACTTGTGATACAGTTTAACTAACGATGGTTCAGTTTTTCTCTTTTACTGAAAATGACGGTGCATCGCATCATTGAACATATCACCACTTCTTGCCGCTAACACTCTGTTTCTAACAACATGCAGAGAGCCTGCTGCCTGCAGCTCCGTTCTTCTTCTGTGGTGTCTGTGTAAAATAAGGTTGAACATGCAAACAGCACACCTAGTGGCATGAAGTGTAAATGCAGTCATGGCGTCGTCTTTGCACCGTGGTCTGAATGAGGATCTCCTGGGGTTATTATGTTTCAGAAACCACAATATTTATCTTAACACGAATATTGACTGCACGTAAACGTAGCCAGTGTCGTCTTTTCAGGCCACTGCACCATACGAACAACATTCTAAGAGGAGAAAAACGATTAATTTTGTCTATTTTTTTATATTATTGTAGTTATGTACTGTTGCATTTTAAGTGTAATCTGTCCAATCTAGACTGTTATTTAAATTTTGTACATTTGATGCAAGATTAATGATGGCAGCAGCATATTTAGCATCATAACTTCAAAATAATGTTTACATTCTAAAGCACCTTCATTATCCCCAGGCGGTTTCTTTAGTTTTTTAATCTTTTATAGCAACAAAAATCCTCAGGGCTGTAAACTGTCACACTTTAACTAACGATCGTTCAGTTCTTCTCTTTTGCTGAAAAAACGGTGCATCACAAGATTTTATTATGTTGGTGCTAGATTTTTTTTTCCATTTACTGCACTGTTAAGTGAGATTGTTCTTATATTTTTCTATGCTTATATTATTTAATTTGCATTGCTATTTGCTTGCTTTGTTAATAAAATGTTAAACTATTCTGTAGTTCTAAGTAAGTTTAAGACGTTTGCAGGGTGTCAAGTGACTATTTGTTCTGGTGTCCTTCCCTTGGCAATTTATTTGTAATATATATTACATATTTGATGATGTTGCTGCCAGGTTTGTTTTATATGTGTTGATGTTCGTTATCTTTTACATGTAACTTGATGAATGTTAATAAAGGAGAGAAAAAAATACTTGGAGATTTGGTAAGTCAAACCAACTCAGAAGTGGCTCAGACATCGATATATATAAGTAGGGGTGGGCGATATGGCAAAAATGTCATGTCACGATTTTTTAAAATTAATATCACGATCACGATTTTATCACGATTCTTTCTTATATTGATTTTTCTAGAGTAGTTTGCAAGTTTGACCATTTTTCCCCCCAATGTTAAACATATAAAATGTATTTAAACATGTAAAACCCTAAAAGAAAAAAAAGACAATTTAAGCTAAAGAAACTGGCTTTAATTTAAATACTACAGGTTTTTTTCTAATCAAAATGTGCAATGAACACAAACAAAAAGCAATGAACAGCAACAGAGTGCACTTTTGTAACGCAAAAACTAAACACACCAAATAGATTATTAAAAAGGGCCAATGAAAAATGCAAACTTAGCTGGTTACCTCTTAAAGGGCAACAATTTAGAACAAAAACAATTTAACTTTAATATCTATAACCTGAGTGAATAATACAGCTGCTTGAGAACAATTTTTTGTTCTGAAATCTAAGCTTTTATCTCCTTTTAAAAATGAGGTAAAAGATAATGAACAATAAAGTGCACTTTTGTAACACAAAAAATTAAACACATCAAATAGCTTTATAGCAGTTTTAATGGGATATAGTTTTAATAGTTGCGCTATATGACCACTAGAGGGCTCTGTCTCCATTGAAATACAGCCCCTCATAATCCCATTAAATCAAAGACATTCCACTAGTTATCAGACAAAAGGGTTATTTCAGATGTTAACTTGATGGTATGTTCACTAAGTGTCTTTTCACATTTCTGTGATTTGTTGTATATAAAATCCCTCATGCCAGCTTGTGAACTGCTAGCGGTAGCTCGCTAGCTAGCGTTAGCATCGGTGCTAGCTTCAGCGTCTCTCTCTCCAGCTTTTCTGGGTGTTTCTATGGCGGCTGATCTCTTGCAGATCCCGTACTGCTGCTGTAAACCAGCTCTGCCTGACACAGCCTCCACCCAGCAGCAGCTCCAGTCAGAAAAGCTCCACAGCGCTCCGCTCCTTGTTAGCTGCCTTTGTGTCCCGGAACGCTGCACTGGCTGTGGCTGCGTGTTGTTGTTTTTTTTAATCATCGTTAATGTTGCTCCGCATGTATCTATTATGTATATGATACATAATGATAACAATAATGATGATGATATATTATGTATTTTCTGATTTATGAGATCGTCCCGACATTATAATCCTCACGCTCTATCTGCCTCGTTTTTGATGCCCAACAAACTTGGATAAGGACTTTTTACTATCATCAGGATATATCACTTCCAACAACTGGCTCACCGCTTCTGCTCCTGTCCCGCGCCGGTTCCTGTCCTGGAGTGGTGTCCCTCACTGTCACGTCAATCTCGCCTCTGTCCCACTGACTGTCCGCCCAGGATCTAACGATCCCGGTGCGTTCGGTCCGGTGGGAGCACGAGTGCCCCGCTGGTCCCACAGCCTTGCAGTGATACACACTCCCATGCAGACAGCCCGTCCTCAGACCAGACCCCAGGCTTCGGCCTTCCACCGGACTCCTTGCTGGGCGATGACTTACATCCTGTGGACTCTTGTCAGCTCTCTTTGCCTCTCTGGATTTAATCATCAGCCTCATCCCGCCAGTATCCAGCTCCGCCAGTCTGAAGCTAATGCTAGCTCCCTGCTAGCATCTGCCACTCGGAGCATGCCCCCGCTGCAGTCCTCCGCCTCTGCGCTCCTGTGGGCTCAACAACAGCCGTCGTCCGGCCTGCGCCGCCTCTCTCCAGCACCTCGGACTCCTCCGCAGCTCCCGTCCTCCTCATCGGGGATCTGGGCGCTCATTCTCCCGCCACATCGCCTCTGAAAACGCCATTCCCTCCATCTGGTCTCATCGTTCAGCCACTTCCGCATTACGTCATCACAACAATCCACACGTGAGTCGGACCAATCTCCGCCCTCTCCCCAGGGACCCACAGCACACAACCAACACACGTCACCTCAGTTTCTCCCTCCTCAACACCCGCTCACTCAATAATAAGGGACTCATTCTCATAGGCGTCAGTTTAGTGGGGGGGGGGGGGGGGGGGGGACGTGTTCCCCCACTTTTTGCCAAGGATATTTTTTTCTCCACCACACACAAGTCCTTCACGTGTAGCCGTTGTAACCCCGGTTATTTTCAGTCATACAGAACATTCCGACGCTCCTGAACGCACCATCCGCTGGCGGCAGAGACGCAAACAGACGTTCAAGAGGATTAAAAATGAATAAACGTGCCTCTGCTGTAAATGTGCGTCTGTTCCAGTGGAAGCTCCGACCCAGAGCAGCTCTTTCTTCTGCAACACCTGTGGTGAGTTTGAAAACTTGGTTGCTAGTTTAACCCTGTGATTATCCCAGGTTATAAACATATGCAAGAGGCCGTAGTTTGTTTTGAAAAGTGGATATGTCCTGAAGAACTTTACTCTCAACATGCTAACAGCAACATTTTAAGGCTGTTTGGCCTCATTCTAGTAGAACCTCAGCTAAACTTCATCATCATTAACAGACTGATCGTCCATGGGGGACCTGTTGCTTTTGATTAAAAAGAAATGCGAGTTTTATTGAAGGATGAATTTCATATTTTTATATTTGAACTGTAATGAGGAAGAATGCATCAAAGATGCTTTAATTCATTAAAGAAACACAATTAATTGTAAGATAGGTTTAAATGTGCACACTTCAGTGCAGACTTTATATATATATATATATGCTGAGGTGCTGAGGTGTCGGGGCAGCGCGGTACTCACATGCAGCATCGGAGCATGGAGTGTCGGGTCGGAGTGCCCCTTGTACGGCCACGGCGCCCCCGCGCCCCCCCCCCCCCCCCCCCCCCCCCCAGTACACTGCGCCCGAGGCGGCCGCCTCGTTCGCCTATTCCCATTCAAACCGCGGCGCACAGACGACGCCATGACTGCATTTGCACTTCATGCCACTAGGTGCGCTGTTTGCATGTTCAACCTTATTTTACACAGACACCACAGAGGAAGAAGGGCGCCGCAGCCGCTGTAGGCTCTCTCTGCATGCTGTTAGAAAGAGAGCGTGAGCCTGCAAGACGTGGTAAAATGTTAATTGATGCGATGCACCGTTTTTTCGATAAAAGAGAAGAACTGAACGTTCTACTTCGTAAGTGCTTAGCCCGCCTACGGGCTTCGCTAGTGGCACACCTCCAATCTCTGTCCAATCCACTGAGACTATACAAAGCTCGACGCACCAATCCCCCGCACGCGATGGCGCAGCGCCACGCCCCACACCGAGGGTACATAACCTCGGATGGCGCTAAGCAAACCCTTCTTCTTTCTCAGCATCTCCATGAGACTTAGAAGCCTCTTTCTACGGATCAAGATTCGACTTGAATGGATTCGCCGCCCCGGGACCAGTCGCCATCGGGCGTCGGGCCGTTCTCCTGCCGCTCCTGCGGCATTCCGCTCATGGTACAGGACTGTCACGAGCTCTGCTTCCTCTGCCTTGGCTGGCAGCATCACCGCCAGCGGACCTCCTGCCCGGCCTGCCTCGCGCTGCCGCTCGAAGAGAGCCAGCGGCGAGCAGCCTTCATGGGCGCAACCTCCCCGGCTCCTGCCGGTGAGGACGACGCCGAGGAGACCGCCGCCGCCGCCTACGACTGGGCCGAGATCCGCGGCAGCGTCAGCAGCAGCAGCAGCAGCAGCAGCGTGTCTGTGTCACGGAGTTCGACTTGGTTCGACTCCGCCTCCACCGCATCCCGTCTCCCCCGTGAGCCTGTGGAGCACCTCGCGGGGCTCTTCACTTCAGCCGCCGAGCGCACCGGCCTCGCGCTGCCGCCGCAGCCTCTGGAGCCGGTGCAGCGTGATTTTGCACTCGGGCTGGCAACCCAGTCACGGGCTCGGTCCCGGACTGCGGTCCTATGTCCCGCCGTGCCGTCGTTTCAAGCTCACGTGCAGCGGGACTGGGGTATGCCACTTGCCGCCAAGGGTACGGTGAAGGGCTACCGAGAGTATTCTTTTGTGGAGGGCTGGCTGCCGGTCTCCGGAGTGCCTGCCATTGAGGACTCCGTTCGGCTGTGCCTCCTCCCCCGATCCTCCGCCTGGCCCGGCGGAAAGCCCGTGCTGCCGTCGGAAAGGGACAGGCGCATGGCGAGCTTCCTGGATCGTGGCTACGCTAGCGGCAACCTGACGTTCGCCCTAGCCAATAACATGACCTTCCTCCTGGGCTCTGTGGACAAGATCTGCCACGAGAAGTCCCAGCTTTCCCCCGAAGACATCGTGGAAGTCCAAAATACGGCCGAAGTCCTGATGCGCATGTGCAGAGCCATCGCCGTCAGTGGAGGCCGCGTCATGGCCAACGCACAGCTCGCCATGAGGCACCTGTGGCTTGGTCTGTCTTCTTTATCTGAGCGGGACCAGCGGGGCGTCCTGGGACTCCCCTTGTCCACCTCTTCTCTTTTTGGGCCCGATATACAGGTGATCGTCGAGCGCCTGGAGGCAGCAGCACGAGGCTCGCAGCAGCTTGCCCCGCACCTCCAGCCCCGCCTTGAGCCGCCGCCGCAGCGCCGCCGCTCCGCGGACCAGCGGCGTCCCGCTCCTTGGAGCACCTCGGCACCTGGACAGACCGGACCGTCTTTCCGCCAATCCTCCCGGGGCGCCGATCAGCCCAGACGGTCCCGCGCTCCCGAGACACGGAGCGCCCCGTCCGCTGGACCCGCACCTGCCAGCAAACATGCAAATAAAGGCCGTCAGGCCCGTTACATCTTCCAAAGAGCAGCAGTCCCTCCTCTCCCCCGTGTTAGCATGATCGAAAAGTGCAAAACCCGGCTGGGCCCTTCTCCCTCCCTCCTCCCGCTCCGCGATAAGGCGGCTGAGGATGGTGAGCGGAATGCGCACGGAACCGCCTCTTCACCGGCGCTTTCTTCGCGCTCTGGCCGCAATGCGGCTGCGGACGCGGGGCATAGCTGCTGATGTCTTTTCAGCACCCCGCAAACGCTTCAGGCTGCACTCTCCACCGGCTTCGGCTCGAGTGAGCATTTCGAAACGTCAGAGCGACGGCTCCGGCCCGGCCCGGATCCCCGCCGTGGGGTATCCCGGCCCCGGCCGCACCCATAGCTCTCTCAGCAGCGTCTGTCCGCCGACCTCCGCTCGTGTTAGCATGACGAGGCATCAGAGCGGCGGTGCCGTTACGCCCCGGGCTGCCGACGTGCAGCGCCCCAGCCCCGGCGCCACTCATGCCGCTCCCAGCGGAGTTTCTCCGCCGAGCGGCGGACTCACGCCGGCCCGGGTGTCCGCCGTAAAGCGCCCCGATCCCGGCCTTATTGGTGTTGCTCCCGGCAGCGCTCCCTCGGCTTCCCCGTGTGTTGTCACAGCGGAGCCTCGGAGCAGCGGAGCTCTGCCGTCCCGGGCTCCCGCTATTGAGCGTCCCGGCTCCGGCTTCAGCATCACGGCCAGCGATCCGGAAGGCTCCGACATCAGCACCGAGGACAGCGACCCGGAAAACTCCGGGATCGCGCTGCCTCTGCTCGGGTTGTCCCCAGCAAAGCGCCGGTCCGCGGCCGCCTGGCGGCCGCCCGCTCTCATTCAGGGGACGCCTGCTCCACAGCCCTTTCGCCGGGGGCCCCCCGTCTCCCGAGGCCGGGAGGACGGGTGGGCCGTCCCCGCTGGCCGTGGTACAGCCACTCACGCTCCGGTTTCACACGTGGCGTGTTATGTTGGGGCCGCTTTCTCCCTGGCTGTCCAGGACGCTGAGAAACGGTTATGCCCTGCAGTTCGCCTGTCGTCCGCCTCTCTTCAACGGCATCCTTCGTACGCGGCTCGCATGCCCTGCGGGGACGGCCGCTCTCGAGGCAGAAGTAGCCTCACTCCTCCGCCGGGGTGCAGTCACGGAGCTGACCGCGACAGAGGCGCACTCGGGTTTTTATTCCCCCTACTTCTTGGCCCCCAAGAAAAGCGGGGGTGTAAGACCCATTCTGGACCTGAGGGTCCTCAACACTCACATAGCCACCAGGAGGTTCCGCATGCTGACGGTCAAACACCTCCTGGAGAGCATTTGACCTGGGGACTGGATGACTTCGATCGACCTGACGGACGCCTACTTCCACATCCCCATTCTCAGAAGGCACAGAGCCTTCCTCCGCTTTGCCGTGGGGACCAGGTATTTTCAATACAACCGGCTCCCCTTCGGCTACTCTCTCGCCCCTCGCACCTTTACCAAGTGTGTCGAAGCAGCGTTGGAGCCCCTCCGTCGTCATGGTCTGAGGATCCTCACTTACATCGACGACTGGCTCATACTGGCGTCCTCTCATCAGGAGGCTGTGCTGCACACGACCCAGGTCCTGCACCACATCGAGCTCCTGGGGTTCATGGTGAACCGACACAAGAGCGCACTCACCCCAGCTCAGAGCATGGCTTATCTGGGGTTGGAGCTGGACTCGCTCTCTATGACTGCCCGCCTCTCCGAGGAGAGACGGACCTCCCTTCTCTTGACCCTGAGGTCTGCAGTGACCACACCCCTGGTCGGGGTTCGTTTGATCAGGACCGTCCTGGCTTTAATGGCCGCGGCCCACCCAGTGGTCCGGCTGGGCCTTCTACACATGCGCAGGCTGCAACGGTGGTTTGCACGCCTCCGCTGCGTGGGAAAGTGGGACGGATGCAAACGGTTCCCGATCCCGCCCCAAGCACGCCAGGATCTCCTTTATTGGATGGATCCTGCTCTCCTAATGCAAGGAGTTCCCCTGGGCTGCGTGTCGCATCACGTCGAAGTGTTCACCGATGCGTCTCTCGCGGGATGGGGAGGCACCCTAGACCACCACGCGGTGGGCGGTGCTTGGGATTTGACTCCCACTCACATCAATGTGCTGGAAATGACGGCGGTGCAGAGGGTCCTGCTCCATTTCCAAGCCAGGCTGAAGGACAGCCATGTGCTCATCAGGACGGACAACACTACGGTGGTCGCGTACCTGAACAGGCAGGGGGGGACCCGGTCTCCCCCTCTTCATCGCATAGTGGCGGAGATCCTCCGGTGGGCGGACCGGCACCTCGCGTCTCTCAGGGCGCGTCACGTGCCCGGAGTCCTCAACGTCGGTGCAGACAGAATGTCCCGGGGAGGCCCACTCCACGACGAGTGGGGCCTGTCCCCGTGGGTCGCAGCCCGACTCTGGCGCAGGTTCGGATGCCCAGTGGCAGACCTTTTCGCCAGTGCAGAGAACGCACAGTGCCCACTCTGGTTCTCGCTCAGGTTGTCAGACGCCCCCCCTCTAGGGGTAGACGCCTTCGCACACAGGAGCTGGCCGTCGGGCATCCTGTACGCGTTCCCTCCAGTCCACCTCTTGACCCCGCTGCTGCGCAGGGTGAGGTTGCACAATCTTCACGTGATCGTGGTGGCTCCGGACACCCCGACTGCGTGGTGGTTCCCGGACCTGGTTCAGTTGGCAGTCGGGGACCCGTGGCCGATTCCCGACGGGCCCGACGCACTGCAGCAGGCAGGAGGCGCCCTTCGGTCCCGCCCCTTCCTGGGCGGAAGGCTCCTGGCTTGGAGGCTGAGCGGGTGAGGCTGGTGGAACTAGACCTCCCCCCAGCGGTGGTGTCCACCATCCAGAGTGCCAGGGCCCCCTCTACTGTCAAGGCCTACAGGTCTCGGTGGAAGCTCTTCACATCATGGTGCTCGGAGAGGGGCTTGGACCCGGTCTCCTGCACCGTTGGTGGAGTTTTGGAGTTCCTCCAGGCCCTGCTGGACAGCGGTCGCGCTGCATCCACCCTGGCGGTGTTTGCATCGGCCATCACAGCGGGCCACGGCGGTTTCGGCCGCTTTTCTGCACGCAGCCACCCGCTTGTGAAGCGGTTTCTGCGCGGGGCGTGTCGGTTGCGACCGCCCCCCAGGCATGTGGTCTCTCCATGGGACCTCCATGTGGTGTTGGAGGGCCTTAAGGGACCTCCTTTCGAGCCTTTGGAGCAGGCGGAGGACCGCTTTCTCTCCTTTAAGGCCGCCATCTTGTTGGCGCTAGCATCCGCCAAGAGAGTTGGGGATCTCTGCGCATTGTCAGTCCACCCATCCTGCATGGTGTTCAGCCAGGATGGGGGACTCGTGCACCTCTGGCCTAACCCGGCCTTTCATCCCAAGGTGATCACTTCGGACTTCCGGTCGCGAGTGATCCGGGTCAGGACGTTTGACTCCATGCCTGGTTTGTCTGGGGACGACCCACGCCTGCGGTCACTGTGCCCGGTCAGGGCTCTGCGTCTTTATGTCCAGCGCACAGCTGGCTTTCGCACCACGGACCAGCTGTTTGTGAGGTTTGGAGCCCGGGGGCGTGGTTCCCCGCTGACCTCTCAGCGTCTCACCCACTGGGTGGGGGGCGCTATTGCAGCTGCCTACGAGGCACAGAATCTCTCGCCACCAGCAGTGATTCGTGCTCATTGCACACGACGTGTGGCTGCCTCTGCGGCCCTGTGCAGAGGGGTCACGGTGAGTGACATCTGCCAGGCTGCCTCCTGGGCCTCTGCGTCCACCTTCGTGCGTTCGTATCTGTTGGATATGTGCACTGACTCTGTGGCCATGTCGGTTTTCGGCGAGAACAGGAGTTCAGTCGTCTAACCGTTTCGGTCCTTCTGGCCTGGCTGCCGCGTCCCGGGTGGGCTCGCGGACCAGGGGTTCCCCACCTGCCGCTCGGCTCTGCCGCGGTCTGCGGATGTTGTTTACGGTGTTGCAGGGGCAGGAGTTCTGCCGCTTGCTGTTTTTGGGTTCGCTGCCGCTCCCCGTGCGTGGGACGCGGGCCAGGGGTCCCCCCCTTCACCGCCTGCCGCTGTGGTTTCCCGGCCAGCGTGTGTGTGTGTCGCTGTGGCGATGCTTTGTACGTCGTGGGCCGCGCTACATCGCTAGGTGCCCGCCTCGTCTTTCGGGAGTTCTACGGCCGTTCTGGACGTACGGTTTGTTTACTTCCGTCTTACGCACCAATCCCGTCAGCAGGCCAGCTGGGAGTACATTCATCGACCTACGGCCTTCGCCTTGGTGAGTACCACTAGCGAAGCCCGTAGGCGGGCAAAGCACTTACGAAGTAGAATTAGTAGTTACTGGATGTAACTCCAGTTCTACGAGTAAGTGCGTGCCCGCCTACCTGCTGGCCCAGCTGTCTGCTTCCCTTGTTTTTGCTACGTCAGAAGAAGGGTTTGCTTAGCGCCATCCGAGGTTATGTACCCTCGGTGTGGGGCGTGGCGCTGCGCCATCGCGTGCGGGGGATTGGTGCGTCGAGCTTTGTATAGTCTCAGTGGATTGGACAGAGATTGGAGGTGTGCCACTAGCGAAGCCCGTAGGCGGGCACGCACTTACTCGTAGAACTGGAGTTACATCCACTAACTACTAAATCGTTTCCGCACATTTCCTTTACGTCGTATCAACTAAACTGTATCACAAGTAGTTTGTGGACTCAAAAGACCAAGATTCCTTGCAGATAGAACATGCGCAGAACAGTATTTCATGTCCTTTTCGACCGGGTTTTTAAATATGAATATGAGCATATTCAGGGTTTTGCACGTGTTTATATGGCTGTGCGCCATGTAATGTATCTGTCAATATTCCAGTTAATAAAGAGTTTTTGCCTTATATAAACGTACTTAATCTCGCGGCATTGCGATCTCCATCCCTAATATATATAAATATATATATATATATATATATATATATATATATATATATATATATATATATATATATATATATATATATATATATATGTATATATATATGTATATATATATATATATATATATATATATATATATATATATGTAGAGATGCCTGCCCCTTGGTTCACAGCTCACTGGAAATTTAACAGTGAACATAGAAAACAGAGCTAAACATGCTCAAACTGTCATTTCATCCCCAACAGAACTGTAATTGTGAGGACTGGAAGTCCTACAGGTCCAGATTTGTAGGCTACAAGGTAACATCTGCATTTTTAAAAATGCCCAAAAACATTGTCCTGCCGTTCTGAAGTGCTAATGAAGACATGACATATGTCCTCCTTGTCCTCCTCCCAGCTGGTCTCTGTGGACATGGCAGAAAGTCACACTGCTGAGCCTCTTCTGGGACATCGTGGAGCAGAGCCTCGTTTTCAGACGCCGCAGAGCCTGAGGCTTCTCTCTGCTTCTCTAGACGACACTGGACCACCAGCTAGAGCCAGCACCAGGGTCTGACCAGGGTCCAACAAGAACCAGGGTCTCCTGATTATTTCTGTTGAACTCTGCTCCTGGACAAATAAAATAATGGAAACACAAGACTGATGGTTCTCTGTGTCTAACACGCTTTGGATGTTTAGTAATGTTTGTTCTTGTGTCAATGGTACAGTTAGTATTTTAACATATTTCTTTAATGGTGGCAGAGCATGGTGGCCAAAGACATGTCAGTGTGTAGATTTGGTACATTAGCTTGATCAGACTAAAGTTATCTGAGGATGTCTGATGGTGATTCTGTGGATTAACAGACTGTCTCCTCTGATGTCGGTTGCTTTTCTTTTTGACATGCTGATTTGTGATTGGGTCTTTCCTCAGATTTTATTAATGAAAGAAGGAAACAGAGTGACTGGCCGTACGCAGGTTGTAAAGGAGGCAGTAAACGCAGCATAGCAGAATCAAACCTTCCGTGAAACACCAGAGAGCAGAAGAGGAAGAGGTCACGTCAGAGTTTTGCTCCAATAATTAAAGCTAATAATAATCGTAATAAATGTTTCCAGCCTACTAATAACAAAGGTAAGACAATAAGGCTTCATGTTGTTCTTCCTCTGCTGATTCACCAGGTTTCTGTGGCAAAGTTGACAAAGAGTCATCAAACTGATCACTGTGTGTTTCTGTTGTGGGCTGCCTAACTGTTTTTGTAATTTTTCCATTTACTCCTTGAGTTGCTTCGTGTTAAAATGTTCTATTTGAGTGGGAATGGATGGTGAGGCTTGAAGTCAAGATTCTTCCAGTCAGATATAATAGTGTAACAGAGGGGTGTGTGGGGTCAATTTGGGTGATTGTATGTTCCTCCCAGCTTTCCCAGTGACACAGAAGGACACAGGTTCACCGGTTGACAAAAGGAGTACAGAGGTTCCAAGTTGACAGTAATATATTCTCTTCTTACTTGAGTTCGTTTAAATTATCGTGTTGAAGTACACATGGAGGCGAGCGCTTCATTTTGGTCCAAAGTCCCGTGCGTGGTTGGGTTGGCTCACACCAACACGCCACCGTACCAAGGACACGACACAGGATAACATGTAACATGACAGCAGCTCCAGGACGGACAGAGACAAAGACAAAGACAGCCGTGGTGTGTCTGCGCTGGAAACGGGGCTCGAACAGGGCAGGACCTACAATAAAAAGGGTTTGTTACAGCCTGCACACCTGTTGATTAACGTAAAGTTACCTCAACAACATACCGCTTCCTACATCCGTCAGCGGGGCAAATGCTCAGACCAGCACCGGACCATCGGGACCCACGCGCCCGATCTACAGCTGCTGCGGCATGCGCTTGACGCGCTCCCCCGGAGCCATCGCGATACTGCAAGGCATCACTTCCATCAGGACCAATACGAAGTATATCATAGAAGGGGGGGGGGGGGGGGGGGGGGGGGATAAGCCTTTACCTGCTCTCATGGAACACCGCTACCAGCCAGCACCGACCCGGAAGTGCAAGAACCAGAGGACAACACAGACGTGAGAGGGGTTTTTATAGCGCCCCCAGCCAACAGGCTGAGAACGACACTAAACACACCCATCCTGCCACAACAGGTTCTGGTAACAGCCTGTGTTCTAATGTAACTCCAGCTATTCTCCAGCGACCTGAGGTTTATTCTTTTATTCTGGAAATGCTTTAACTTTATTCCTATTTGTGATGAATAGAGTTCAGTGGTTTGTTTCTGTGTTGTCTCTGAGCTGTAAATCCAGTTGACAAGTAGCTGATGTATCTGACATGCAGCTGATTTCAATATGAAGTTCAACATTGTTGGGTTTGTAATTCATATCAAAGTTTCAGGCCAGAGGATTTTATTCAAAACTTGCCAACTGCCTACAATATGAAATAATTCTCAGCATCAAGGTAGCCATACCAAAAGTAAAATCAGTTATAGTCATCATCTCAAGCACTTCTCTAAAGCAGTGGTGACTGGTCATGAGGGGCAGGTGGAGCACAGCGCCACCAGGAGTCACCATCAAGGACTGCAGGCAAACTGTTACAAATTATTTAAAATAATCTGAAATATCTGCTGCTTCAAAGTGGGGCTCAGACTGCAGAGTCATCTCTGAACTGAAAGCTGATTGACTGCCGCGGATGTAGGCGGGTCCTGATTAGTGACTGACAGGGAGCGTGGCAGTTTTGCGCTGCTAATGCTGAAGCTAAAGCTAGCAGTCGGAAATCAAAATGAATGAAAGTCACTGAAAAGTTTATCCAAAAGAAGAACCACGGTGCACCTTTCTTTTAAAGTGAGTCCTCAGCTTTGGTGAGTGAAAGCATATATTGTCAGTCTTTTTATATGTGCGCGCACACACACGCACGCTCACACACACCCGCACACAGCTCCAAAGTCACTTTTTGCCAGTAGCTAGTTGTCCCCCCCACTTTTCAAAACAATCCGATGCCCTTGCTCATTCTAAATGAATACATCACTGACAATAAACTGGATTTTCTCTGTTTGACTGAAACCTGGCACAAACCCATGGACTATTTTGCACTTAATCAGACCACACCTCCTGGATTCACCTGCATTGACAACCCACGTTCAGATGGACAGGGTGGCGGCACTGCAGTAATTTTCAATAAGGACATTAAATGAACTCCCATGTCCCTCACAAACACCCACTCCTTCGAACACACTGCCTTCAAACTGTCCGGTCCCTCTCCACTTGTCACTGCTGTCATCTACCGTCCCACAAAGCCCAACACCTCCTTCCTATCAGAACTCACAGACTTTTTGACCCAGTTAAGTTCCATCTCCTCATCCATCCTCCTGCTCGGTGACTTCAATTTTCACATTGACAATCCAAACTCCAAACCTGCTGCTGAATTCCTGGACCTTTTCACCTGCTTCAATATCACTCAGTATGTAAATCTTCCCACACACAGTCACGGCCATATTCTGGATCTCATCTGCTCCACTGGTCCCACTATACACAACCTTTCCAGCCATAACCTCAACATATCGGATCACTGAGCCATCACATTCAGCAGACACATTCCCCTCACAGCCCCCAAAACAAAACGTGAAATAACCTTCAGAAACCTGAAATCCATCGATCCACCTGCACTTTCACCCTCCTCACCACCAAACTGACCACCTCCCCTCCACCACCGTCCGATAACCCCTCTGAACTGGTCTCTCATTACAACACTCTCTCCTCCTGCCTCGATGAACTTGCCCCCACCAAAACAAAGACAGTCTCTTTCACCCACACAGCCCCCTGGTACACCCCCGAGCTCCATCAGATGAAATCCCGCAAGCGCCAGCTTGAGAGACTGTGCAGAAAATCTGGTCTTACTGTGCATTTACAAATCTACACAGAATACATTCAGCAATACAAAGATGCTCTCAACTCTGCTCGGTCCTGTTATTACTCCAACCTCATCCACTCCGGCTCCAATAACACCAAGGCACTCTTCACTACCATAAACACACTTCTCAAGCCCACACTTCATCCTCATTCACTACCGACAAATGCAATAGTTTTCAGTCCTTCTTTCAGTCCAAAATTGACACCATTTACATTTCCATTGACCTCTCTGCCGCCCCCATTGCTCCACCTGACTCTCCTCCCCCTGCTTCCTGTCCACAGTTCTCTCACTTCTCACCCATTTCCTCTGCTCAGTTAACACAAATTTTATCTGGCATTAAAGCTCCAACATGCTCCCTGGATCCCATTCCCTCCTCACTCATTAAAACCTGTCTTCTCATCATCTCTCCACTCATCACTCAAATCATAAACTCCTCACTCTCATCCGGATCTGTCCCACAGTCTCTCAAGCTGGCTGCCATCACCCCCATCCTCAAAAAACCTGGTCTCGACCCCGACAACCCTGCAAATTTCCGGCCCATTTCCAACCTTCCCTTTCTGTCCAAAGTCTTCGAAGGAGTCATTGCTTCTCAACTCCAAACCCACCTCAGCTCAAACAGTCTATATGAACCCTTCCAGTCCGGCTTCCGTTCAAAACACAGCACCGAAACAGCTCTATGAAAAATCACTACTGATCTCCTCCTCGCTTCTGATTCCGGCCATCTGAACGTCCTCATCCTCCTGGACCTCACAGCAGCTTTCGACACCATCAGCCACTCCGTCCTCCTGTCTCGCCTCAAATCCACCCTCAACATCACCGGCTCTGCTCTGTCCTGGTTTCAGTCATACCTCTCCGATCATCAACAGTTCGTCCACATCAACCGCTGCTCCTCCTCCATAGCCCCCCTGCCACAGGGCGTTCCCCAAGATTCGGTGCTTGGTCCTCTCCTCTTCATCCTCTACATCCTCCCCCTCGGCAGCATCGTCCGTCGTCACGGTCTCCGCTTCCACTGCTGCGCTGACGACATACAACTTTACATCTCCACCACATCCATACACCCCAACATCCACCCCCCCTCACCCAGTGCCTCACAGACATCAAAACATGGATGAATCACAACTTTCTCAAACTAAACAGTGACAAAACAGACATCATCGGTCCTCACAACATCACCAAATCCGCACAACAGTTCACCTTAAATTTTGATAACTCTACACTCACTCCATCCCCGCTGATCCGCAACCTCGGTGTTCTCCTCGACCCCACTCTATCATTTGACCCCTACATCAAACACAGAACCCGGACTGCATTCTTCCACCTCAAAAACATAGCTCGACTCCGCCCATCACTCTCCTTCTCTGCTGCTGAAACTTTAGTCCATGCTTTCATCACTTCCAGAATCGACGACTGCAACAGCATTCTCTACGGTACACCATCCAAAACCCTCAATAAACTACAGTACATTCAAAACTCCGCTGCCCGCCTCCTCACCCACACCCGCTCCCGTGACCACATCACCATGGTCCTCCACAAGCTCCACTGGCTCCCCGTCCCTCAGCGCATCCACTTCAAACTCCTCCTGATCACCTTCAGAGCTCTCCATCATCTGGCCCCTCCATCCCTCACAGACCTGCTCCACCTCCACACTCCATTTCGCTCCCTCCGCTCCTCCACCTCCACCCTGCTGTCCCTGCCGGGTAGGACCAGGCTCTGAACCTGGGGAGACAGAGCCTTCTCCATCGCCGCCCCCACCCTCTGGAACTCACTGCCCCAACCTCTCCGTGACTGCTCCGACCTCCCCACCTTCAAGAAAGAACTCAAAACCCACCTGTTCAGAATTGCTTTTGATGTTTGATGTTTTTTTTTCTTCTGTTGATTTTATGCTGCTGTGTTTTATTTATCTTGTTGTATTGTGAAGCGACTTTGAGTGTCTTGAAAGCGCTATACAAATACAATATATTATTATTATTATTATTATTATTATTATTATTATTATTATTATTATTATTATTATTATAGTTATTATTATTATTCCTTTCTGGCTGGTTTTCTTGCTGCTTCCTGACTTTGTTTCTCAGTGTTTCATTGAATGTCTGCTCATCCTGGACTTCATGTGTCTGTGACACAGAAAGAGAGCTGTGTCAAGAGTCGCTTTGTCCTGTCGGGATGTGGACGCCGTGACGGCTCTGTGCAAAATTTAATCCACCAATTCTGTATTTTCATACAACAACTTCATTCAACTCCTCATATTTCCAGAAGATCTGAAGGTAGTCTTAGTTTCAAGGTGAACTGCAGTCAGTACACACTTTGGTCTTCCTTGATTGTGCAATTTTGGTATAATAACAAACAACATTACAATATTAAAGACTACTGCGTGATAAAACGGTCATTAAATCAGATCATCAGTGGAAAATTCAACTCTCAGGGTTGGAGGACGTCTTTTCCTGTCAGAACTTCTTGTTATTTAATTACTGATTAATGATCAGGATCAAAAAAAGATCATTTTGTTAAAAAACACATTTTAGAACAGAATTCCCTGTGATTGCAGTGGAAACAAACTAAATGGAGAAAATATGCTTCAGTGTTACAATAAACACTAATATTAAACATCTGAAAAACATTTGATTATTTGGCACGAGACAAATCTGTGTATCATTCGTTCAATTGATATTCAATTAAGAATCGAAAAACAAAATATTGAAAAATGAGTCGTTTTTCCTTTTTTGTTTTTAAAATGAAGACAAATAAATGAAAATTGGTTTGTTTTTCAATATCCCGTTTGTTAAGACAGATCAAATAAAGGAAAGTTGAAATACAGCCACAGGGCAGACTTTAATGTGATTTTTCAATTTCTTCAATCTCCGTGACCCGGAAGTTCTATCGTCTGTGTTTTGGTTTCTGTTGGCCGGAAAGTGGGTGTCGTGCCAAAAAGTGATTCCCTGCCATAAAGTGATTTCCAGTCCGCGGGCAGCTGAAAAGCGCAGCTCCTGTGGCTCTGCAGCAGTCTTAATCAGGCTCAAACAAGTTTGTTTCTGATCATCCAATGATGTTTATTTGTGTTTGCGTTTGACAGCCTCCTGTACGTCCAGTTGCCTTATGTCGCTGCTAAATACCAGTAAGCCAGTTGACGATTTTAACCTGGCTTGTTGTTATGCTAATAAAGATATGTCACGGAGGTGACAGGTTTTCTTTTCTTTTGTTTTTTGCACCAAAATTGCTAGATTGCTCGACAGAGTAATTTCATCCCAAGCAGTGCGTTGTACGGTTTGAAATTTAAGAAAAGGGACATTACAATGTCAAAATCTGCTTATTTTGCTTGCCAAAAGCTGATTCATGCCTCCGGTATTGTATATGGATTGTTATTTTGCCTAAAAATGATTTAATATAACACAGCAGAGTCACATTTACAACATTTGAGTAAAACCAATACTTTATACCACTTAAAAAATGAGGAAAGGGACATTACAATGTCAAAATCAGCTTATTTTGCTTGCTAAAAACTGATTCCGTGCACTGGAATCAGCCAAAACTTGATTTCTGCCAGAAAGTGATTTCCGTACAACGCACTGCTTGGGATGAAATTACTCTGTTGAGCAATCTAGCAATTTTGGTGCAAAAAAAGAAAAAAAGAAAAAAAGAAAACGAGTCAGCTCCGTACACATCTTTATTAGCATAACAACAAGCCAGGTTAAAATCGTCAACTAGCTTACCGGTATTTAACAGCGATAGTAGTTAGTAGCAGTCTGTGGTACTTTTTTGAATCACCAAATATCTTAAATCATTCGCTTTGTCCCCAGATTGGATAGTTTACACTGGAATAAAATCTCATTGAGCTTTGGTAAGTTTAATTATACGTCGCTCTGTGCTCTGAAGGCACGGAGTCAGGAAGGTTTTTTTTTTTCCATGTATTTTTTTCCTCATTCTTCCGTGATGGTTAATAATGGAGATGAATTATTACTTTTGAATTATTGCAGGACTGGCGATGCAGATGAATGAATCAGATCGGAGTTTGGGTCTGAATGGAGGAAATCCAGTTTATCCAGGAGCGATCCAGTTATTGAGGATGAACCACTCACTTTCTGCACTGCAAAGTTTAGGAGTTCTGACTTTTCTCTTTCACTGTCATGTTGAAAATATATTTCACATATGTCTCCATCTCTGACAGCTGAGAGGGGATTTTTTTTAAGCAGCAGCACCAGCCAATCAGGGAGCTTTATTCCGAGGGTGTGGACAGGTCAGCTCTCAGCTGATCGGCGCCTCTCAGAGCACCACACACCACAGGATTTGCGATCAGAAATATTAAACATCTTCATTATCGATGATCTCCCCTTCCGACGCCTCCCGAGAGGCTCCGACTGGAAAAAATCTCTCTGAACACAGCGCACACTACACGAAGATCGGACCCGAACTCCCGACAGTCGGACCTTGTCGGCATCGGCCGGGAGGAGAAGATCGGGATTCTGTAGTGTGTGCTGGCCTTAAACTGACCCACAGGTTGACGTGACCCGCCCACTTTCCCGCCGACAGAAACCGAAACACAGACGATAGAACTTCCGGGTCACGGAGATTGAAGAAATTGAAAAATCACATTAAAGTCTGCTCTGTGGCCGTATTTCAAATTTGCTGTATATTATCTGTCTTAACAAACGGGATATTGAAAAACAAACCAATTTTCATTAATTTTTTTTTATTTTAAAAACAAGAAAAAGGAAAAAACGACTCATTTTTCAATATTTTGTGTTTTGATTCTTAATTGAATATCAATTGAACGAACGATACACGGATTGAGACAGAGCAGGTGTGGAGTTGGTCAAGCTTTTTGAAGGTGGAGGAACCTCCTCCCGAAGACCCTCGATTAGATCGTCTCTGTAACACCCAGCTCATGAAATCAGTTTAAAGGAAGGAAACACTGTCCAAATGGTGACCTTCACATTTACTTGAATGCATTTTATAGAAACAATATTTCTTTGTAGCTTTGTAACTGAGACGTGCCTTTCATATTAAATTCAACAGCTTCGTGAGGAATTCTAAACCTATTCCTGTTCAGATTTTAAGCTTGTGTGCATCATTCAAACAAAGGTCCAACGCTCCTCCTCCTCTTCTTGCTCCGTCAGCTCGTCTGTGGCTGAAGCCGAAGCCAAACCTCCGTTCATTCATCTTCCTCTGACTGGGAGCAGCATGGCAGGCAGGAAGTCGGCGGTCCTGAGGAGGATAGTCAACAAGGACGGCCACAACAACGTGTGCATCGACAACGTGGAGGGCATGGTGAAGCTGTACCTGCACGACATCTGGACCACGGCGGTGGACATGAAGTGGCGCTACAAGCTCACCCTGTTCGCCTCCACCTTCATCATGACCTGGTTCATCTTCGGGGTCATCTTCTACTTCATCGGCATGGGGAACGGCGACTTCGAGCCGGGCCTGAGCTCCAACCACACGCCCTGCGTTCTGAACGTGCAGACGCTGACGGGGGCCTTCCTCTTCTCGCTGGAGTCTCAGACCACCATCGGCTACGGCTTCCGCTGCATCTCCGAGGCGTGCCCGCTGGCCATCTTCACCCCGGTGGCCCAGCTCGTCATCACCGGCCTGGCCGAGATCTTCGCCACCGGCGCCTTCCTGGCCAAGCTGGTGCGGCCCAAGAAACGGGCGGAGACCATCAAGTTAGGCCAGTCGGCGGTGGTGTGCCGGCGCCGGGGCCAGCTGTGCCTGATGCTGAGGGTGGCCAACATGAGGAAGAGCCTGCTCATCCAGAGCCAGCTGACGGGGAAGCTGTTCCAGTCCAACGTGACGGAGGAGGGCGAGAAGACGCAGATCCACCAGAGCTCGGTGGACTTCCACATGGACTCCAGCGGCGAGAGCCCGTTCCTCATCCTGCCCCTCACCTTCTACCACGTCCTGGACGAGCGCAGCCCCCTGTCCGGCCTGACGGCGGAGAACCTGCTCACCCGCGACTTCGAGCTGCTCGTCACCCTCAATGCCACCATGGAGTCCACGGCGGCCATGTGTCAGAGCCGCACCTCCTACGTCCCGCAGGAGATCCTGTGGGGCTACGAGTTCAAGCCGGCGCTGTTCAGCACGCCCAGCGGCCGCTACGTGGCCAACTTCAAGTTCTTCGACAAAGTGCAGGCGAGCAACGACCCGGCGTTTGTCAGCAACAACACGGAGAAGCTGAAACTGGAGGAGGACTACAAGAAGAAGTAAACTGTTTATCAGGAAGGCAATGAAATGTTTTTTAGGTAGCAAAGAGGCTGAATAGAAAACATGTAAAATACAGGAGAAATTCGTAGCAGCTTGACCAGTGAAATGTGATTTGTGGTTTAATGGAATTATAAGATAAAGTGATATAAAACTACAAAACAGCTTCAGTGGAGTTCACAGAATAGGATCCTGTTGGACGCTTCTCTGCAGAAGAAGACATAGATGTAAAAGGGAATGTATTTAATGTGTTCAGCAACTTTAATCATTGCAAAAACCACAAAAATTTACACACCTTTACACAAAAATGTGTGAGAATTAGAAAAGTTTAAGTTAATCCACCAGAGTTCACGTCTTAAATTCAAATCTCTGCATTTGTGTTTTTTTCTACCTTGAAATAAAAACCCAGTTACAGTCTGATCCAGTCATTTCAGTTGGTACCTGTTTCAGAATGTTGATCATCCTATCATTAAACGTGAAATCAATAATTCATTCGTATCTGTGAATTGGCTTGTGGACTCTTGAAAAACACACAAATAAAAAGTTGACTGAATTTGCCAAACGTCACAATACAGATTGTGCTTTTTGCCTTTCAATAAACGGAAGTGATTTAAGCTCCTTGATCACACAGGGGGTTTTGAATGAATGGGTTTGCTCTGTACTCGCACAAATTAAAAGCAGAAGCCTCTTCAAGGACAAAACTCATTCCTCCAGCAGCTCGGCTGTTCAGGCTTTCAGGGTTTGTTATGGAAACATGGTGGAGCGACCAGCAAACTGGAGATGAGTTTCTGATCCAGACAACATCTGATCTTTTCCTGTCAGAAACAATAAACTACATTTAGTAATAATTCTGTTGTTATTTTGGATATGGAACAACTTTTCTTTGTTGCTTGTCTATCAGCAGCTACACATCCGATATTTGCTCTGATGGACTGGAGCTACACACACATTCTCACTGTAATTAATGAACGGGTGCAGGAAGCTTTTGGTTTTGTCTGTCAGACTGTACAACTCTACTGTATACGTAGAATATGAGCAACAACCCTGGACAAAATATCCTGCAGTCTTGGTCAATTTATAATGTTCTTTTTTTTATTCTTTTTCCTCAATGCACAAACACACACACACACATTGTGACATACAGTCCATTCCTCTTCTTCTCCAGCGTCGTCGTTCCTGAAAAAAGACACTTTTAACCTATTTGTGCCTGTTTTTCTTTTTTTGGGGGGTTTCATTGAATTGTGCCGAGAAATTAGCTCTTTTTTTTGTTTTGGTTTAATCGAATTATGCCGGGAATGTAGCCCTCTTTTTTTTTTATTTTTTATCCTAAATTTGTTCTGAATTTTTTCTTCTTTCCCTCTGTCTTCTTTTTCCCCGTCCCCAGTTTTCTTTCAATTTCCAAATTTCTGTCCAGCTGAGCGAACTGGACAGAAATCATTTCTTCCTGCTCTTCCGGCTCTTCCCGCTGCAACAGCTGAACAGTTTCTTCCACCAGCTCCACCGTCTCGACTTTTTAACCGTCTCCACCGGCTCTAATGTCTCAACCGGCTCTTCTGTCTCCACCGGCTCTACTGTTTCCACAGGCTCTTCTGTCTCCACCAGCTCTACTGTCTCCACCAGCTCTACTGTCTCCACCGGCTCTATTGTCTCCACCGGCTCTTGTGTCTCTACCGGCTCTACTGTCTCCACCGGCTCCATCGGCTCTCGTGTCTCCATCGGCTCTTCTGTCTCCACCGGCTCGACTGTCTCCACCGGCTCTTGTGTCTCCACCGGCTCTTGTGTCTCTACCGGCTCTACTGTCTCTACCAGCTCTTGTGTCTCTACCGGCTCGACTGTCTCCACCGGCTCTTGTGTCTCCACCGGCTCCACCGGCTCTACTGTCTCCACCGGCTCCACCGGCCCTTGTGTCTTTACCGGCTCTACTGTCTCCACCGGCTCTTGTGTCTCCACCGGCTCTTGTGTCTCTACCGGCTCTACTATCTCCACCGGCTCTACTGTCTCCACCGACTCTACTTTCTCCACCGGCTCTACTGTCTCCACCGGCTCGTGTGTCTCTACCGGCTCTACTGTCTCCACCGGCTCTTGTGTCTCCACCGGCTCTTGTGTCTCTAACGGTTCGACTGTCTCCACCGGCTCGACTGTCTCCACCGGCTCAACCGGCTCTTGTGTCTCCACTGGCTCTTCTGTCTCCACCAGCTCCACCGGCTCTACTGTCGCCACCGGCTCCACCGGCTCTTGTGTCTCTACCGGCTCTACTGTCTCCACCGGCTCTTGTGTCTCCACTGGCTCTTCTGTCTCCACCAGCTCCACCGGCTCTACTGTCACCACCGGCTCCACCGGCTCTTGTGTCTCTACCGGCTCTACTGTCTCCACCGGCTCTTGTGTCTCCACCGGCTCTTGTGTGTCCACCGGCTCTTGTGTCTCCACCGGCTCTTGTGTCTCTACCGGCTCGACTGTCTCCACCGGCTCGACTGTCTCCACCGGCTCAACCGGCTCTTGTGTCTCTACCGGCTCTACTGTCTCCACCAGCTCCACCGGCTCTACTGTCGCCACCGGCTCCACCGGCTCTTGTGTCTCTACCGGCTCTACTGTCACCACCGGCTCTTGTGTCTCTACGGGCTCTACTGTCACCACCGGCTCTTCTGTCTCCACCAGCTCCACGGGCTCTACTGTCGCCACCGGCTCCACCGGCTCTTGTGTCTCCACCGGCTCTGTCTCCACCGGCTCTTGTGTCTCCACCGGCTCCACCGGCTCTTGTGTCTCCACCGGCTCTACTGTCTCCACCGGCTCTTGTGTCTCAACCGGCTCTTGTGTCTCTACCGGCTCGACTGTCTCCACCGGCTCGACTGTCTCCACCGGCTCAACCGGCTCTTGTGTTTCTACCGGCTCTACTGTCTCCACCGGCTCGACTGTCTCCACCGGCTCCACCGGCTCTTGCGTCTCCACCGGCTCTACTGTCTCCACCGGCTCCACCGGCTCTTCCGGCTCTACTGTCTCTACCGGATCCACCGGCTCGACTGTCACCACCGGCTCTAATGTCTCTACCGGCTCCACTGGCACCACTGGTTCTACAGGCTCCAATGGCTCCACCGGCTCCACTTGTGGTGCTGGTACCAATGGCTGCACCGGTTCCACGGGCTTCACCGGCTGAGCCACTTTCCCTGTCAACAGAAAATGTAGAGTCACAGCAGTGAGTTTGAGAGGTTTTTACACACCGTTTAAAATAACAATCAGCAAGCCAAGCTGCTCTGATCTCCTCTGATTTTGAGGAAACAATCAAATTAAAACATGTGTTTGCGTCATGCAGGTTTGGTATCGAACACCGTCAGCTCACCTGGTTCCACCCTGTTTCGCTCCGTCGCTGCGGTCACTCTGACCTTTCTTCGTCTCTGCACGTGTTCTGCTTCAACAAAAGAGAGATAACAAGGAAGAAATAAATTTTACATACAATTTGAGAGAAAAAAAAAAGGTTTTTCTTCCATGATGAGTTTCCTTAGCTCAGAAGGAGACCTTACCAGAGTCACCAGGTATAGTCCACCCGCGACATCCTTGAGCCCAGAGTCCCAGACCGTGTGGGCGCAGGTGGATGGTTTCATCCACTGGGTCTTGTTTGGGGCCGGCAGCCTGGGAAACTCTTGATTCTGCAAGAGATCAATCAAGGAAAAGCCTCATTATCACCATTCAGATGCAGCAGCACATCACAAAAAGACAGAAACTAAATAATTTCAATGAATACCATTGAAACTGACAGCCCTAATTGAAGCATGTGTTCTGATTCAACAAAAGAGACAAATCGAGGAGGAGACCTTACCAGAGTCGCCAGCAACAGTCCATCCATGACATCCCTCAAAGGACTCCGCCGGTTCATCGGCCTCGACCAGATCCAGTGTCACCACTGGATCTGCAGGCTCCACCGGCTCCTCTGGCTCCACCAGCTGAGCCACTTTCCCTGTCAACAGAAAATGTAGAGTCACAGCAGTGAGTTTGAGGGGTTTTTACACACCGTTTAAAATAACAATCAGCAAGTCAAGCTGCTCTGATCTGCTCTGATTTTGAGGAAACAATCAAATTAAAACGTGTGTTTGCGTCATGCAGGTTTGGTATCGAACACCGTCAGCTCACCTGGCTCCACCCTGGTTCGCTCCGTCGCTGCTGTCGCTCTGGCCTCTCGTCGTCTCTGCACGTGTTCTGCTTCATCAAGAGAGAGAAAACAAGGAAGAAATAGATTTTACACACAATTTGAGAGAAAAAAACAGGTTTTTCTTCCATGATGAGTTTCCTTAGCTCAGGAGGAGACCTTACCAGAGTCGCCAGCGAGAGACCACCCACGACATCCCTGAGCCCAGAGCGCCAGACCCTGTGGACGCAGGTGGATGGTTTCATCCACTGGGTCTGGTTTGGGGCTGGCGGCCTGGGAAACTCTTGATTCTGCAAGAGATCAATCAAGGAAAAGCCTCATTATCACCATTAAGATGCAGTAGCACTTCACAAAAAAAAGGACAGAAAATAATGAATTTCAATTAATGCGATTAAAACTGACAGCTTAGGGCGGGACAAATTTTCGAGAGCAAAATATACCGCGGTATATTTTTAATTCAACAACGGTGATATGAGTTTCAAACACATTTCCGATATTTCGATATAGTGCAGTACAGTATGCGTTTCACAATCATTAATTGCTATTTAAGCCGAACACAAAGCGCCACAAGAGAGTGATCACGCACTCAGCATTCACACCACAGCTGGCCGTCCTCAGCTCATGCTACAAGCTAAGCTCCACCGCGGTAAGTTTGAGCTCCAAAATGAGAACTCTTGATGGAAACGTGACTGAAAAAGCTTCCACAAGCTAGTTTGTGGCCACGAAATATTAATTCGTGGCTACAAATTAGGTACATCATTCACTGAACAGTCCAGTAAAGTTGGCAGCATATTGACAGATCCGGACTTTCGGTCTCAATAACTCTTTAACAAAACGTCAGTAACATACAAATGGCGCCTCCTTCCCACCGTTGTCAGGTGGACGATATGCTACAAGCTCATTTTCATTAAAAGTGTCTTTCAAGCATCAGAAACAATATTGATTTCTACGAGCAGCTGGTAGTGCTACTGGATTAAGAGACTGTGTACAATTTACAAGACGCTGCAACAGTGAAGACAAATACCACAAAAAAAAGAAAAAAAAAACAGTAGAGGGATTCACTGCAGTGTCACCATAATCACTACAACCTTAAATAATTTCTGTACTTCTGAGAACTTTAATTTTTCTTCTTGGTTGAAGAACCTTTCTTTAAATCTATAAAAAACTGTGTTGTAGTATAAAAGTTAAAGCTATTAATATTGAACAGGTGAGTGTATGAAAGTTATTTCAATTCCCTGTCCCAGTAATATTCATGTTTGTTGTTGTTCACTCTTTTTTCTGTTTATTGCAGTAATTCTGAGCAATTTTATTTTTCTTCCTGGCTGAGGCAGCTTTGTTTGAATCTATAACAATAACATAATTGTATTTAAGTGTAAAGTTAAAGCTATTTATATTGAAAAAGTTTAAACTCACGTTTATTTGACAGTGATTTCATATTTCTTAAATAACAGGTAAATATTTAATGTTTTGTAGTTTTTTTTATTATCATTTTATACTGGAGGAGCTGCCTGGATAAATAATTTCTAGTTTTACAGGTAGTACATTATGTACATGATTCTTAACAGTTTTTCTGAGGCTTTTGTATTATCTATATCGATATCAGAATTATATTGTATCGACCGAAATTCAGACCTATATCATGATGACATTTTTGGCCACATCGTCCAGCCCTATGACAGCCCTAATTAAAGCATGTGTTCTGATTCAACAAAAGAGACAAATCGAAGAGGAGACCTTACCAGAGTCGCCAGCGAGAGTCGGATCGACGGACTCCACCGGTTCATCGGCCTCGACCAGATCCAGTGTCACCACTGGATCTGCAGGCTCCACCGGCTCCTCTGGCTCCACCAGCTGAGCCACTTTCCCTGTCAACAGAAAATGTAGAGTCACAGTCGTGAGTTTGAGGGGTTTTTACACACCGTTTAAAATAACAATCAGCAAGTCAAGCTGCTCTGATCTGCTCTGATTTTGAGGAAACAATCAAATTAAAACGTGTGTTTGCGTCATGCAGGTTTGGTATCGAACACCGTCAGCTCACCTGGCTCCACCCTGGTTCGCTCCGTCGCTGCTGTCGCTCTGGCCTCTCGTCGTCTCTGCACGTGTTCTGCTTCATCAAAAGAGAGAAAACAAGGAAGAAATAGATTTTACACACAATTTGAGAGAAAAAAACAGGTTTTTCTTCCATGATGAGTTTCCTTAGCTCAGGAGGAGACCTTACCAGAGTCGCCAGCGAGAGACCACCCACGACATCCCTGAGCCCAGAGCGCCACACCCTGTGGACGCAGGTGGATGGTTTCATCCACTGGGTCTGGTTTGGGGACGGCGGCCTGGGAAACTCTTGATTCTGCAAGAGATCAATCAAGGAAAAGCCTCATTATCACCATTCAGATGCAGCAGCACGTCACAAAAAAAAAAGACAGAAAATAATGAATTTCAATTAATGCGATTAAAACTGACAGCTTAGGGCTGGACAAATGTTCGAGAGCAAAATATACTGCGGTATATTTTTATTCAACAACGGTGATATGAGTTTCAAACACATTTCCGATATTTCGATATAGTGCAGTACAGTATGCGTTTCACAATCATTAATTGCTATTCAAGCCGAACACAAAGCGCCACAAGAGAGTGATCACGCACTCAGCATTCACACCACAGCTGGCCGTCCTCAGCTCATGCTACAAGCTAAGCTCCACCGCGGTAATTTTGAGCTCCAAAATGAGAACTCGTGATGGAAACGTGACTGAAAAAGCTTCCACAAGCTAGTTTGTGGCCACGAAATATTAATTCGTGGCTACAAATTAGGTACATCATTCACTGAACAGTCCAGTAAAGTTGGCAGCATATTGACAGATCCGGACTTTCGGTCTCAATAACTCTTTAACAAAACGTCAGTAACATACAAATGGCACCTCCTTCCCACCGTTGTCAGGTGGACGATATGCTACAAGCTCATTTTCATTAAAAGTGTCTATCAAGCATCAGAAACAATATTGATTTATACGAGCAGCTGGTAGTGCTACTGGATTAAGGGACTGTGTACAATTTACAAGACGCTGCAACAGTGAAGACAAATACCACAAAAAAAAGAAAAAAAAAACGTAGAGGGATTCACTGCAGTGTCACCATAATCACTACAACCTTAAATAATTCTGTACTTCTGAGAACTTTAATTTTTCTTCTTGGTTGAAGAACCTTTCTTTAAATCTATAAAAAACTGTGTTGTAGTATAAAAGTTAAAGCTATTAATATTGAACAGGTGAGTGTATGAAAGTTATTTCAATTCCCTGTCCCAGTAATATTCATGTTTGTTGTTGTTCACTCTTTTTTCTGTTTATTGCAGTAATTCTGAGCAATTCTATTTTTCTTCCTGGCTGAAGCAGCTTTGTTTGAATCTATAACAATAACATAATTGTATTTAAGTGTAAAGTTAAAGCAATTTATATTGAAAAAGTTTAAACTCACGTTTATTTGACAGTGATTTCATATTTCTTAAATAACAGGTAAATATTTAATGTTTTGTAGTTTTTTTTATTATCATTTTATACTGGAGGAGCTGCCTGGATAAATAATTTCTAGTTTTACAGGTAGTACATTATGTACATGATTCTTAACAGTTTTTCTGAGGCTTTTGTATTATCTATATCGATATCAGAATTATATTGTATCGACCGAAATTCAGACCTATATCATGATGACATTTTTGGCCACATCGTCCAGCCCTATGACAGCCCTAATTAAAGCATGTGTTCTGATTCAACAAAAGAGACAAATCGAAGAGGAGACCTTACCAGAGTCGCCAGCGAGAGTCGGATCGACGGACTCCACCGGTTCATCGGCCTCAACCAGATCCAGTGTCACCACTGGATCTGCAGGCTCCACCGGCTCCTCTGGCTCCACCAGCTGAGCCACTTTCCCTGTCAACAGAAAATGTAGAGTCACAGTCGTGAGTTTGAGGGGTTTTTACACACCGTTTAAAATAACAATCAGCAAGTCAAGCTGCTCTGATCTGCTCTGATTTTGAGGAAACAATCAAATTAAAACGTGTGTTTGCGTCATGCAGGTTTGGTATCGAACACCGTCAGCTCACCTGGCTCCACCCTGGTTCGCTCCGTCGCTGCTGTCGCTCTGGCCTCTCGTCGTCTCTGCACGTGTTCTGCTTCATCAAAAGAGAGAAAACAAGGAAGAAATAGATTTTACACACAATTTGAGAGAAAAAAACAGGTTTTTCTTCCATGATGAGTTTCCTTAGCTCAGGAGGAGACCTTACCAGAGTCGCCAGCGAGAGACCACCCACGACATCCCTGAGCCCAGAGCGCCACACCCTGTGGACGCAGGTGGATGGTTTCATCCACTGGGTCTGGTTTGGGGACGGCGGCCTGGGAAACTCTTGATTCTGCAAGAGATCAATCAAGGAAAAGCCTCATTATCACCATTCAGATGCAGCAGCACGTCACAAAAAAAAAGACAGAAAATAATGAATTTCAATTAATGCGATTAAAACTGACAGCTTAGGGCTGGACAAATGTTCGAGAGCAAAATATACTGCGGTATATTTGTATTCAACAACGGTGATATGAGTTTCAAACACATTTCCGATATTTCGATATAGTGCAGTACAGTATGCGTTTCACAATCATTAATTGCTATTCAAGCCGAACACAAAGCGCCACAAGAGAGTGATCACGCACTCAGCATTCACACCACAGCTGGCCGTCCTCAGCTCATGCTACAAGCTAAGCTCCACCGCGGTAATTTTGAGCTCCAAAATGAGAACTCGTGATGGAAACGTGACTGAAAAAGCTTCCACAAGCTAGTTTGTGGCCACGAAATATTAATTCGTGGCTACAAATTAGGTACATCATTCACTGAACAGTCCAGTAAAGTTGGCAGCATATTGACAGATCCGGACTTTCGGTCTCAATAACTCTTTAACAAAACGTCAGTAACATACAAATGGCACCTCCTTCCCACCGTTGTCAGGTGGACGATATGCTACAAGCTCATTTTCATTAAAAGTGTCTATCAAGCATCAGAAACAATATTGATTTATACGAGCAGCTGGTAGTGCTACTGGATTAAGGGACTGTGTACAATTTACAAGACGCTGCAACAGTGAAGACAAATACCACAAAAAAAAGAAAAAAAAAAACGTAGAGGGATTCACTGCAGTGTCACCATAATCACTACAACCTTAAATAATTCTGTACTTCTGAGAACTTTAATTTTTCTTCTTGGTTGAAGAACCTTTCTTTAAATCTATAAAAAACTGTGTTGTAGTATAAAAGTTAAAGCTATTAATATTGAACAGGTGAGTGTATGAAAGTTATTTCAATTCCCTGTCCCAGTAATATTCATGTTTGTTGTTGTTCACTCTTTTTTCTGTTTATTGCAGTAATTCTGAGCAATTCTATTTTTCTTCCTGGCTGAAGCAGCTTTGTTTGAATCTATAACAATAACATAATTGTATTTAAGTGTAAAGTTAAAGCAATTTATATTGAAAAAGTTTAAACTCACGTTTATTTGACAGTGATTTCATATTTCTTAAATAACAGGTAAATATTTAATGTTTTGTAGTTTTTTTATTATCATTTTATACTGGAGGAGCTGCCTGGATAAATAATTTCTAGTTTTACAGGTAGTACATTATGTACATGATTCTTAACAGTTTTTCTGAGGCTTTTGTATTATCTATATCGATATCAGAATTATATTGTATCGACCGAAATTCAGACCTATATCATGATGACATTTTTGGCCACATCGTCCAGCCCTATGACAGCCCTAATTAAAGCATGTGTTCTGATTCAACAAAAGAGACAAATCGAGGAGGAGACCTTACCAGAGTCGCCAGCGAGAGTCGGATCGACGGACTCCACCGGTTCATCGGCCTCGACCAGATCCAGTGTCACCACTGGATCTGCAGGCTCCACCGGCTCCTCTGGCTCCACCAGCTGAGCCACTTTCCCTGTCAACAGAAAATGTAGAGTCACAGCAGTGAGTTTGAGGGGTTTTATACACTGTTTAAAATAACAATCAGCAAGACAAGCTGCTCTGATCTGCTCTGATTTTGAGGAAACAATCAAATTAAAACGTGTGTTTGCATCATGCAGGTTTGGCATCGAACACCGTCAGCTCACCTGGCTCCACCCTGGTTCGCTCCGTCGCTGCTGTCGCTCTGGCCTCTCGTCGTCTCTGCACGTGTTCTGCTTCATCAAGAGAGAGAAAACAAGGAAGAAATAGATTTTACACACAATTTGAGAGAAAAAAACAGGTTTTTCTTCCATGATGAGTTTCCTTAGCTCAGGAGGAGACCTTACCAGAGTCGCCAGCGAGAGACCACCCACGACATCCCTGAGCCCAGAGCGCCACACCCTGTGGACGCAGGTGGATGGTTTCATCCACTGGGTCTGGTTTGGGGACGGCGGCCTGGGAAACTCTTGATTCTGCAAGAGATCAATGACGGAAAAGCCTCATTATCACCATTCAGATGCAGCAGCACTTCACAAAAAAAAGGACAGAAAATAATGAATTTCAATTAATGCGATTAAAACTGACAGCCCTAATTAAAGCATGTGTTCTTTTTATTTATTTATTTATTTATTTGACAAGGACATTGCACAATAAATGTATTGCACAGACCAGATATAGCTAGAAGCCAATTTTCATCTTCTAATTCAACAAAAGAGAGAAATCGAGAAGAAAATGGTGGCAAATCGCTGGAAATCTCCTCATTAACTCTCTATCTGCATCTGGACTCTTTCCTTTCTTTACGTCGTGTACATGGAACTCTCTACAGCTCGTGTTAATGGAGCCTCGAAGAGGAAAACTTTGGACTCTTGGCTTGGGATCGCTGAATTCTTGAAACGAATATTGCTTTTGCTCTAACTCTCCTCTACCCTGACTCAAAGATGTTCTTCATCATTCATACCAGTACCTCACCGGATGTGTCAACTCGTTGTCTGTCCTTGTGTTTGTTTGTCCTCTGTGTTTTATGTCTGCCCCTCCCTATTTCCTATATCCATGTTTGTTTGTTTGTTTTTCCTTCTCACTTGTTGTTTGTTCATATGTGCGCTATGTTCATTGGCGTGTTCTGTGCCTTCGGCATTTTGTGACGGTGTAATTATATGCAGTTTTTTTCTAATAAAATAAAATATTTCATCACAAAAAAGAGAGAAATGGAGGAGATCTTACCAGAGTTGCCAGCTGGAGTCCATCCACGGCATCCCTTTGCCCATAAACCCAGACCTTGGGGACGAAGGTGGATGTCCTCATCCAAACATTTCTGCAGAAGGAAAACAGAGAGATAAATACGCATTCTGTAGTCTGGAAGAAATGTGACACTCAGAAAAAGAGTGCTGGTCTAGTTTCTTCAAAGATCGATAAAGCATTTCGAAGTTGTGTTTGTAATAGGGCTGCACAATTAATCGAATTTTGATCATGATCACGATTTTGGCTGCTGCGATTAAATTTAGATGATCGTCGCGATTTTTAAATTGAAAAAACGGGCTCTGTTGCGTGTCAAATCAAGCACTTTTTTAATCCAACAATCAGCCAACCACCAGGGGGCGACCTGAGCCGTGTAGCTCCTGCTGCCTTCAGGGACACTCTGTAAAAGTAGCTGCTGATGGACGCCACTGCAGTGTCTCAGTCAGCTGTTAGCTTAGCTGTTAGCCACCGATGAACTAGCTGGCTTTGAACGATTCCTTCATGCTCAAACATCAGTCGATGGAACGCATCTCAACTTCTGTACCGGTGGAAAGAAGATGTAAACGCTGAGCGTCTTGGACAGAACGGGAAAAGCTGTTATTGACGGACAGTTCAGGATGTGAGCGGCGTAGCAGCGGCTTGGAGAGAAAGAGGGAATCATTGTTTTGGTAGGTTTCATTTCTGGGTTTAGCGTGGCTGTTTACTGTTCTCTTGCTGTTTTATCTTCATCTTGTTGTTCAGTGATCATCGTGTTGCTCTCAGGGGTTAGAATGCAGCAAGTGACGGTCGCTCAGCTGTGAGGCGTTCAGGTTCCAAAGTCATAATCCGGCTCTTTTCAGAACAGAGGTCTGGTCAAACGTTTGTAAAAACTCAAAGTCGGCGCGTCTATATGTTCGTTTCTAAGGGAAAGCGATCGTTCACAACATTGACATGGTTCTAAATAGTTGTTTGGATTCTAATTAAAACATCTTCAATTATGTGCGCATGCACACCAGACTTCGCTGAAGTGCTGAAGACGCACATCTTCAATTTGACACTTGTTTGTTTAAAAAAAAAAGTGCAATAAAAAGGTATGTTTTACATAACATAATGAATAATCGTGATGAATTATCGTGATTACAATATTGACAAAAATAATCGTGATTATCATTTTGGCCATAATCGTGCAGCCCTAGTTTGTAATTGTGTTTGTAAGAACTGAATGCTGTTTTCTTACCCGTGGCCTGTAGGCCTGGTCAGCCTGGGTGGAAGTCATCTTCTGGAGAGATGAACGGTTCATAATAACCGGAGAAAAGTCTTCAAAAGACACACAAACACACCAAAACTACGCTGCTCGACTCGCTGGACTCGCTAGACGGACAGAATGACGCTGGTCTCCCCTGGTCTCAGAGAACCTCAAAGAGATTTAAACTTGTGATGACATCAACAGTCTGTTGCCATGGAGACACCCAGCTGTTCTGCGCATGCTCCGTGCTGGGTAGCTTGAGCGTAGATTTATACAAATTGTAAAAGTTCTTATATGTGGCCTATCTTAATATGCTTTCACTCACCAAAGCTGCAGACTCACTTTCAAAGAAAGGCGCACGGCGGTTCTTTTTTTAAATAATGACCTTCATCCATTTTGATTTCCGACCGTTAGCTTTAGCTTTATGCATGCTGGGAGTGATTGGTAGTAGCAGTGTGTGAGATTGTGGTGTGTGTGGCGTTGCTTTTTGCTTGTTTTTTTCTGTTTTTTTAAGTTGTGAATGTTCACTTTCACTGTGGTTTATTGATCACAGAGCACATTTATTAGTTTATGTTGTTTTCGGGTTTCTTGGTGGGTTTTTTGCCGTCCGTTTGGAGGTCTGGCTGCTGACATGACCAGCCTCAGACAGCTCAGCCGCAGACACGGTGTCCGGGTTGTGGCCCCGCCCCCTGCGGCGTGGAGGACGTGGCTGTGGGGGAGAAGGTGGGCGACGATAATGTGAAGTCGGTCGCGGGGACGAACAGCGCCGTGGTGGTCTTCCTGGACCAGGTGGAGCAGGCCAACGCTGTGGTGGAGTCGGGGACAGGTTCGTCCCGCTCCAGCCGGCTGTCCGGGTCGTCCTGTCCAACGTCTGACGGTGAGGTGGAGGGACGGGTGGAGCAGGATCAGGGTGAGACCGTGGTGGAGGAAGAACAGGATGGAGGAGCCGCACAGTGATTTTAATAATGAGGCTGAGTGGAGGAGGGAGTGGAATTGAATTCATGCCAATAAAACTCTTCTTGTCAGGCCAGATCGTTTCCACTGCTGCTCAAACATTCCACTGCTGTTCCAGCTAAACGCTTTGAAGATGGACAGGAGGAGTCTGAAACACTCGGCTTGTATTTGGTTTTATTGAAGAAGAGAGATATGAATCGGTCGCCTTTTTATAAGGCACCTCCAAAATGTAGAACAAAAGCTGAACCATTTATTTATTCAGAATACAAAAATACACATCTCAGTGACTCCAAATCATAATAAATAGTTCACCATGCATTCTAACCACAAAAAGGCACAGAAAACAGTCACTTAGTAGTCATAAAAATGATCAACGACTTGACCAAAAATCATCCAGATAGTAAGAGAGGTGACGACCGGAACATTATATTCCAAATGTGAGAAAACAAAACACGTCATATCATTTAACCTCAGGCAATAAATATGCAAATATTTGTTTATACCTACATATATATCCTTACAAATGAAAACTGTGCCATTGTAAACGTAATGTAAACAAATCAAACTCACTTTTCTCCCATAGCTTCACGACTGCATGCCAGCTAGCCTGTCTTCTTAAAGATCGCTGCATGGGTTCTCCGGGGTTCTGGAGAACCAGGCAGTTTGCAGCATCATGTACAGTCCACTGAAAAGACACGGCGAGGGGGGGAGGTGGCCAAACACACCCAGACGGTTCACACACACACACACACACACACACAGCGACAGACATTCACGTGATGCAGAAAAAAAGAGGACAGGAGGAGAAAATGTCTCTCCACAGGTCACCAAAACACACACATCCATACTGGCAGAGCGAGACAGAGGGAACAGGGAACAAACGTGAAAACCGAGAGCTGACGGAGCCAGCCGAGTGCAGCCGATGTGTGACCAGCGCGGAGAGCGCAGGCAGCAGATACGCCTCCAGTGCGAACAGCCAAGCACCGGCGCGGAGACGCGCGCGGCGCTTCCGCGTCCAGTGCGTTCCCGGCGTTATTCTGTAAAGGGAAAAGCGCTAATATAATCTTCTTACAAGAAACGCATTCTAAAATTGAAGATACTATATTTTGGTCTAAACAATGGGGAGATAAAGCCTACCTCAGTCATGGCACTTCTAGATCAGCAGGGGGCGCCATCCTACTTAAAAATGTCAGAGGTCAGGTTATATCTCATATTGAGGATGATCATGGTCATTGGTTAATTCTTATCTTGGCCATTGACAGTTTAAAATGTATCTTAATCAGCATTTATGGCTCCAATGGAACCAAAGAAAACAAAAACCTATTAGATCAAATTGGATTACATTTAGAAGATCTCAAAATATCACACTCAACTGATAACGTTATAATTGGCGGCCAAACACACCCAGACGGTTCACACACACACACACACACACACACACACACACACACACACACACACACACACACAAAGAGGAGAGAAGGAGGAGTTTGCTGGAGCCCAGGACGAAGATGCATCAACCTCTGCGATCCTGGCTGCCATTGGTAAGCTTCAAACCATGATGGAGGGCTTCAAAGAAGAACAAAAACAGCACACACTCACCATGGCTAACATCGCAAAAGCGGTAGAGTTTAACTCCGGCGAAATCAAAGAATGCAAAGAAAACAACAAGAAACTAGGTGAAGAAATAAAGCAACTCCAAGAGAAGAACAAAGAGCTGGAGAAAAGAGCTGCGGAAGTGGAGAGAAAAGCTGCTGACCTGGAACGCCATAAAAGAAGGTGGAACTTAAGATTAAATGGGCTAAAAGAGGAAAAAGAAGAAGATACACGGCAGATCGTCGCAGACATCATTGGGAAAATTGTCCCACGCTGGAGAGAGAATATGGACCTGATACTGGACTCTGTGCACCGTCTGGGTCCGATCAACACCGAAGGTCCTCGTCAAATCATCATGCAGTTCACTGGGAGACACTTCAGGGACGAGCTCTGGCGAACCACCAAACAGCACAAAGTATGCAAGGATCTCAACATCCGCTTCGCAGAGGATCTCACCAAGGAGGACAGAGAGGCACGAAGAGCTGTGCGGCCCAAAGTTGAGCAAGCAAGGAAGGCAGGACTGAAGACTGTGTTCCGAGGCCCCAATGCCTTCATCAATGGACAGAGAGTTGCACCATAACCAGATCTAACAGGGGATATTAATTCCCACAGGCAAGTGAGTTTTTGACAAGGAAAAGAACATGTTAGGGTTTTGCTATCATAAAAGTTTACTTGTCCTAAAACAGTTCAGATAATTCTAAATTCTTCTCTATTTTTGTATCTTGTTTTGTATGTTTTGTTTAAAAAAACCACATCTCTCTTATTTCTGTTAATGCAAGGGGTCTAAGGGATATCGCAAAAAGAAAAAGCCTTTTCTTATTCTGTAAAGGGAAAAGGGCTAATATAATCTTCTTACAAGAAACGCATTCTAAAATTGAAGATACTATATTTTGGTCTAAACAATGGGGAGATAAAGCCTACCTCAGTCATGGCACTTCTAGATCAGCTGGGGGCGCCATCCTACTTAAAAATGTCAGAGGTCAGGTTATATCTCATATTGAGGATGATCATGGTCATTGGTTAATTCTTATCTTGGCCATTGACAGTTTAAAATGTATCTTAATCAACTAGGCCTGGGCAATTATATGATCGTGATTGGTGATCGCGATTAATTTCCAGTCGATCACGGTGATCAGCTGTGAGCACATTTACTCGATCAGACATGGCAGAAATGTGCGTGACACAGTCGACTTTTTCCTGCTCAACTTCCGCCTGCAAGTTGTCTGAGAAATAAACAGAGATGAAGCTGAACGTGGAGCAGCGAAGAAGATGAAGTCAGCCATGTATTGGCGTTATCCTCTGAAGATGAGGCTGCTGCTGACAGGACAGGCTGCTCCACCCGCACCGCTGCTAGCTCACCGCTGCTAGCACACCGCTGCAAGCTCACCGATCCGCAAAGAATCTGGTCTTTTGAGTCCATGAACTACTTGTGATACAGTTCAACTAACAATCGTTCAGTTCTTCTCTTTTACTGAAAATGACGGTGCATCGCATCATTGAACATATCACCGCTTCTTGCCGCTAACGCTCTGTTTCTAACAACATGCAGAGAGCCTGCAGCGGCTGCAGCGCCGGTCTTCTTCTGTGGTGTCTGTGTAAAATAAGGTTGAACATGCAAACAGCACACCTAGTGGCATGAAGGGCAATTGCAGTCATGGCGTCGCCTGTGGCTGTGGTCTGGATGAGGATCTCCCTGGGGTTATTCCAAATGTTTCAGAAACCAGAATATTTTTCTTAACATGAATATTGACTGCACGTAAACGTAGCCAGTGTCGTCTTTTCAGGCCACTGCACCGTACGAGCAACATTCTAAGAGGAGAAAAATGATTAATTTTGTCTATTTTTTTTTATATTATTGTAGTTTTGCACCGTTACATTTTAAATCTAATCTGTCCAATCTAGATTATTTAAATTTTGTACATTTGATGCAAGCATTAATGATGGCAGCAGCATATTCAGCATCATAACTTGAAAATAATGTTTCCATTCTAAAGCACCTTCATTATCCCCAGAGGGTTTCTTTAGTTTTTTAATCTTTTATAGCAACAAAAATCCTCAGGGCTGGAAACTGTCACACTTTAACTAACAATCATTCAGTTCTTCTCTTTTACTGAAAAAACGGTGCATCGCAAGATTTTATTGTCTTGGTGCTGGATTTTTTTTCCCCATTTACTGCACTGTTAAGGGAGATTGTTCTTATATTTTTCTATGTTTATATTATTTAATTTGCATTGCTATTTGCTTGGTTTGTTAATAAAATGTTAAACTATTCTATAGTTCTAGTTTTCAGTGCAGATGCTTTAAAACGGGTTTAAAAACAATATAGCATATCGTGATTTTAATCGAGATTGAATGATATGGCAAAAAAAATCGTGATCATTTTTTTTGCCAAATCGCCCAGCCCTATAATCAACATTTATGGCTACAATGGAACCAAAGAAAACAAAAACCTATTAGATCAAATTGGATTACATTTAGAAGATCTCAAAATATCACACTCAACTGACAACGTTATAATTGGAGGTGATTTGAATTTAGTCCAGGATGAATACTACGATAAATTTCCCTCTAAATTTTCTGCTAGTCAACCAAATACTATTTTTTCTAACTTTTGTAATGAACATGGTCTAATTGATGCATGTAGACACTTAAATCCAGGTATATTTAAATATTCATGGTTCAGTTCAAATTGTAGATCTAGAATTGACCACTGGTTAATCGCAGGCCACTTGCTGGATTATGAGGTTAAATCTGATCTTTCTGCTGCTCCATCAACTGATCACAATGTCATCTGTCTTTGTATTAGACCCAAAAACAAAAGAACCCGTTCAAACAAATACTGGAAATTTAACTCCAGCTTAAAAATACTGAATATTGCCAAAAAATGAAATCACTAATTGGAAATATTATAAATTCTGAAGAACTAACAACACCTGTAAAGAAATGGGAGTTCCTGAAATATAAAATAAGACAATTCACTATCTCATTCAGTAAAATAATTTAAAAAAAAATCTTGAAAGAGAAGAACTAGACATTATTCAACAGTTAAACGTATACTGCAGTAAACCTAACCAGACTGAAAATGATAAGCAGAAAATAATAAGTCTTCAACTTAAATTAGATGAAATGTATACTAAAAGAGCACAAGGGGCCTTTATTCGGTCTAGAGCGAGATGGATAGAGGAAGGAGAAAAAAACTCAGCATATTTTTGTGGTCTTGAAAGAAGAAGACAGGAAAGGAACAACATCAATTCGCTAATAGTTGGTGATAAAGAAACCACAGATGAAAAATGTATCTCTTCAGAAATCTATAAATTTTATAGCCAACTTTATAGTTCCAAACTTTCTAACGAAGCCTGTGATTCATTCTTAGACAACATAGCAGAATATATTCCTAAAGTTGAGGATAGCTTCAGACAGATGTGTGATGAGCAGATAACACTGACAGAACTGGATGCAGCAGTCAGTCGCCTCTCTCTTAATAAGGCACCTGGCTCAGACGGCCTCACAGGAGACTTTTACCGACATTTCTGGAACGATATAAGAAATTTGCTGTATCAAGTTTATTCTGAAATATTTGAAACACGTGTACTTCCACATACAATGAGACATGGGATCATCATCTCAATTCCAAAGCCGGGCAAAGACCCCAGACTGATAGAGAACGGAAGACCTATTACTCTGAGGAATTCAGACTACAAATTACTAACACATATTTTTACTGTTCGTCTTCAGTCAGGGATTTCAAATCTGGTTGCAGAAACACAGTCCGGCTTCTTAAAAGGAAGATCAATACACAATAATATTAGACTGGTTATGGACATTATTGAATACAGAGATCAGATTAAAGATGACGGGTTTTAGGGCTGAACGATATGGGCAAAATTTCATATCTCGATATCCATGCCAGATATCTCGATATCGATACGATATATTACAATGGATTCAGTGAAAGTTAAGCATTTTTCAGAAAAATAAAAACATACAGGGCATGAAATTCGTCAAAATTTTAACAGGCCCTCCAAATTTTTTCAGTAGGTCCTCAGAAAATTTTAACAGGTCCTCACAAGTTTTAACAGGTCCTTAATTTTCAATTTTGTAAAATGCTGATCAAAAACAGGATCCAATTAACTGTTGTATTTTGTTGTGCTTGTTTAGTTCTGTTTATATCTATTTGCTGCACTGTGTCTGGGATGGTAGATCTTCTTATGCTATATGGGCCACCCTAAGTTGCAAATTTATAAAATGATTTTTATTTATTTTGTTGCAGGTATGAATGTTGCTAATTGCTGATTGAAGCATCCCAGCTTTGACTAGTTCCTTTGGTGGTGGTGGCACATTAACCCTAGAATCCAAACCAGCACAGATCACATTTCATATAATGTAGCTGCACCAAATTGAAACTAAATATTTTAGCTAAGATCCTGCTGATGGCTGTGGATATTAGTGTAGATTCTGATTCTATTCAGTTCATAATCTGACCAGGTTTTGTCTCTGTATGTATCAGACCCTAGAGGACCTCTCTCACTGATGTTCATTGATGTTGTTCTGCAGCTGTGATTGCCTCATTCGGGGGTGTAGAACTGTACTATCGCAGTAAATCATTAACTGCATTAACATTCGGCAGATTTGCATATTTACAGGTACTACTGTTTACACCCATTGCTGTCATTGTGTTCTGAAGTATTTGTTGTTCGGAGTTCACAGCAGCGCCTGAATCAAACAGTACCTCCTTCAATCCAGCAGAGGGCGCATTGTGATTGTTGATGCATAGTGCAGCGTGAAGCACAGAGAAGAAGAATGCAAAAATGGAATCACAGGCTGTGTTCGAAACCGCATACTGTCTACTACATCCTTACATACTCATACTATCCATCCTGCATCCTGCTTACTCAGTCCATCAAACAGTATGCGAAGCGTTTACACTACAGCATACTACATAATAACCCACAATGCATTGCACTTCTTCCATGAGCAGAAATCGATCTGCTAAAGCTGATTTCACTTTAGCTCTAAACTCGTCAAATGTATAACTTCATCGAGATTTTTTTTAAAATTAGGCGACAAAGTGGTGGTTTAGAGCCCGAGTGTGTCGTTTATTTGTCCGAATACCAGCCGTTTATGATTTTGTTCGGACGAATTCGGCGAAATTCAAGCCAGCCGCAGTGAGCAACGCACTTCCGGTTATTTTCACCAAAATAAACCACCCCTTTCCCTTTCTCATGCAAAAAAACCTCAGTGATAAATCTGTGCTTTTACTTTGAAAACAAGAAGGCAACCTTTCAGCAATATATCTCGCTTAACGTCGCCGTTTGGACCGGTGTCCCGTTAACGGACCACTTATGATGCCAATTATGATGCTTTACCGACGGAGAGTTTTTTCGGCTCTTCAACAAAGATCGGCTCGCCGTCTTCGGTACATCATGGTCACTTTCAGCATGGACTTGTTCTCAGATGTAAGGTTTTTTTGTTTGTTTTTTTGTTTGTTTTTTTTTTTACTATTTTTAATCATTGTCAATCCAATCAGAAATCTCGTAACATAACATACCTACGAGCACAAACAATGGAGGGAAGATTAAATCTAGAACCATACTCAGCTTGCTAAATGTACATCATGAAGAAACGGTCATTGTGAACTGAATAAAGTTTATTCAAATGTCCGTCGCGTTGCATCTTGGGCAATTTCAGTATGAGTAGTGAACACACGATGTATACTCAACATTCCTGGCGAATGCAGTATGCATCCGGGAACTTCTCGCATACTCAAAATCGCATACTGCCAGTGTAAACACACTGCATACTCAATAAGTTAGTATGAGTAGTACGTAAGTATGCGGTTTCGAACACAGCCACGAGGCGTGTTGGTTATGATTGATTCATTAAAAGAGACGCAACGCAATTCCATGATAAAAAAAAAACCAACAGGCGGTAAGGACCTACTGATATGGCACCTAAACCGGCGGAGATTCCATCTCAATTGGTCCCCGCCGCCATTTTATAGGGAATTTCGCGCCCTGATAATACAAAAGAATGTAAAAAAAATGCAGTTTTTTTAAATTATGAAAACTCACTGCCACTACCACCAAACTCATTTGTGCAGATTCTGCAGCCGCCCTCTCTTCAGCTCTCATGTTGTTGTTTTGCTTACTCTCCGCCGTGTGCAGCACATGTGAGTGTGCGTCTCCGTCTCCCTCCTGCCCCTCCCTCTGATGTTTCTCATTGGCTGCCATCAGCTGTCAACCAGTAAACGAGGTTTGTGGTTGGCTGGCCTGACCTGTGCACGGGCAAGCTTACATGCAGGGCAAGCAGGGGAAATCTTGATATCGTCGATTTTGAGAAACTAATGTCCTGAATGTTCATATCCCGATATCGATATGATAACGATATATCGTTCAGCCCTAACGGGTTTCTTCTCTTTTTGGATTTCTACAAAGCATTTGATTCTGTGGAGCATCCGTTTATCTTCTCAACAACTAAACAATTTGATTTTGGAGTTAAGTTCAGAAATATCATCAGTGGGCTGTATCAGGATATTACCAGCTGTGTCCTACTGCCTCATGGCTCCACCCCCAGCTTTAAGATTAATGTTGGAATTCCTCAAGGCTGTCCCATTTCGCCGTATTTGTTTATATTAGTCACCGAAATGTTATCAATTTACCTTAAAAACTGTAATGACATTAAAAAACTGAACGTTCTAGGCACAGATATTATCATCAGCCAACTAGCAGATGACAACAATATTCTTAAAAGACAGACACCAAATCCCAACAACTATTGAAAAGATAAAAAAATTCTCCAAAGCTTCGGGTTTAAGACTAAACTTAAACAAGTGTGAACTGTTTGCTATACATGAAACACAGCTAAAAGATATCTGTAATATTCTTATCAAGTCAGTGATAAAATACCTGGGAGTTTATATTACAAAGGATCAGAAACAGAGTCAATCTTTGAATGTAGGAAACAAAATAAAAGAATGTAAATCAAAACTGAACTCATGGCTCCAGAGAGACCTATCAATACTTGGTCGAATTTATCTAACAAAGATGGAATGTTTGTCACGGTGTATTTACCCATCCTACTCTCATGCCGTTCCAAATAAATTGATCAAATCTATCAACCAAATTAATTTAAATTTCATCTGGAGAAACAAACCACATTATATGAAGAAGAGTGACATGGTTAAAGAAATTAAGGATGGAGGCCTAAAGGTCATTGATTCTGACTGCCTCAATGGAACCTTGAAAATAAATTGGATGAAATCTTGGCTGAGAAATAGCAACTCATTTTGGTACTGTATTCCAAATCACTTGTTCAATAAGACTGGGGGATTAAAATGACTTCTTATATCAGACTTCAACATTGCTAAATTACCCACAGCATTATCAGAGTTTCACAAGCAAATACTGTTGTATTGGAAAATGTTCTATGTACACAACTTCTCACCGCATGCCACCATATTGTGGAATAATAGATATGTACTGTACAGGAATAAGTCTTTGTTTTATGAAGATTGGTATGAGAGGAATATATGGTCTATAGCTGATACCAGTGGTAACTTTCTGGATTATGAACAATTCTGCACGAAACACTCTTTCAACCCCTCAAAGTCAGACTTTATTAAATTACATCGAGCTCTTCCCCAAGAATTTGTTTTGTTAATTAAAAATATAACGGCTCATCAGCCACAACTGCCCCCACTGTCACTTCAAGGGATATTACTCCTGGATAAGAAATGTAATAATTCTGTTTTAAGAAATTGTTTAACTGGGAAAATGTTCCCTGGAAGACAAAACAAAAATGACATCTTACACAAATTTGATAAAAATTCCATTCATAAGTTAAGAACAATGTATCTGAAATTCCCTATACCGCCCAAAGCAAAAGAAACACACTTCAAAATTCTGAACAATATATACCCTTCCAAAGAACTTCTCAGGCAACGTTTTGGTATTGATGATAATAATTGCTCATAGGCCTGGGCTATTATATGATCGTGATCGTGATTAATTTCCCGTCGATCACGGTGATCAGCTGTGAGCACATTCACTCGATCAGACATGGCAGAAATGTGCCTGACCACAGCCAATCACAGTCGACTTTTTCCTGCTGAACTTCCGCCTGTAAGTTGTCTGAGAAGTAAACAGAGATGGAGCTGAACGTGGAGCCGAGGGCAGTGAAGCAGATGAAGTCAGCCATGCCTCGGCGTTATCCTCTGAAGATGAGGCTGCTGCTGACAGGAAAGGCTGCTCCACGCCGCACCGCTGCCAGCTCACCGCTGCTAACACACCGCTGCTAGCACACCGCTGCTAACACACCGCTGCTAGCACACCGCTGCTCGCTCACCGATCCGCAAGGAATCTGGTCTTTTGAGTCCAGGAACTACTTGTGATACAGTTTAACTAACGATGGTTCAGTTTTTCTCTTTTACTGAAAATGACGGTGCATCGCATCATTGAACATATCACCACTTCTTGCCGCTAACACTCTGTTTCTAACAACATGCAGAGAGCCTGCTGCCTGCAGCTCCGTTCTTCTTCTGTGGTGTCTGTGTAAAATAAGGTTGAACATGCAAACAGCACACCTAGTGGCATGAAGTGTAAATGCAGTCATGGCGTCGTCTTTGCACCGTGGTCTGAATGAGGATCTCCTGGGGTTATTATGTTTCAGAAACCACAATATTTATCTTAACACGAATATTGACTGCACGTAAACGTAGCCAGTGTCGTCTTTTCAGGCCACTGCACCATACGAACAACATTCTAAGAGGAGAAAAACGATTAATTTTGTCTATTTTTTTATATTATTGTAGTTATGTACTGTTGCATTTTAAGTGTAATCTGTCCAATCTAGACTGTTATTTAAATTTTGTACATTTGATGCAAGATTAATGATGGCAGCAGCATATTTAGCATCATAACTTCAAAATAATGTTTACATTCTAAAGCACCTTCATTATCCCCAGGCGGTTTCTTTAGTTTTTTAATCTTTTATAGCAACAAAAATCCTCAGGGCTGTAAACTGTCACACTTTAACTAACGATCGTTCAGTTCTTCTCTTTTGCTGAAAAAACGGTGCATCACAAGATTTTATTATGTTGGTGCTAGATTTTTTTTTTCCATTTACTGCACTGTTAAGTGAGATTGTTCTTATATTTTTCTATGCTTATATTATTTAATTTGCATTGCTATTTGCTTGCTTTGTTAATAAAATGTTAAACTATTCTGTAGTTCTAAGTAAGTTTAAGACGTTTGCAGGGTGTCAAGTGACTATTTGTTCTGGTGTCCTTCCCTTGGCAATTTATTTGTAATATATATTACATATTTGATGATGTTGCTGCCAGGTTTGTTTTATATGTGTTGATGTTCGTTATCTTTTACATGTAACTTGATGAATGTTAATAAAGGAGAGAAAAAAATACTTGGAGATTTGGTAAGTCAAACCAACTCAGAAGTGGCTCAGACATCGATATATATAAGTAGGGGTGGGCGATATGGCAAAAATGTCATGTCACGATTTTTTAAAATTAATATCACGATCACGATTTTATCACGATTCTTTCTTATATTGATTTTTCTAGAGTAGTTTGCAAGTTTGACCATTTTTCCCCCCAATGTTAAACATATAAAATGTATTTAAACATGTAAAACCCTAAAAGAAAAAAAGACAATTTAAGCTAAAGAAACTGGCTTTAATTTAAATACTACAGGTTTTTTTCTAATCAAAATGTGCAATGAACACAAACAAAAAGCAATGAACAGCAACAGAGTGCACTTTTGTAACGCAAAAACTAAACACACCAAATAGATTATTAAAAAGGGCCAATGAAAAATGCAAACTTAGCTGGTTACCTCTTAAAGGGCAACAATTTAGAACAAAAACAATTTAACTTTAATATCTATAACCTGAGTGAATAATACAGCTGCTTGAGAACAATTTTTTGTTCTGAAATCTAAGCTTTTATCTCCTTTTAAAAATGAGGTAAAAGATAATGAACAATAAAGTGCACTTTTGTAACACAAAAAATTAAACACATCAAATAGCTTTATAGCAGTTTTAATGGGATATAGTTTTAATAGTTGCGCTATATGACCACTAGAGGGCTCTGTCTCCATTGAAATACAGCCCCTCATAATCCCATTAAATCAAAGACATTCCACTAGTTATCAGACAAAAGGGTTATTTCAGATGTTAACTTGATGGTATGTTCACTAAGTGTCTTTTCACATTTCTGTGATTTGTTGTATATAAAATCCCTCATGCCAGCTTGTGAACTGCTAGCGGTAGCTCGCTAGCTAGCGTTAGCATCGGTGCTAGCTTCAGCGTCTCTCTCTCCAGCTTTTCTGGGTGTTTCTATGGCGGCTGATCTCTTGCAGATCCCGTACTGCTGCTGTAAACCAGCTCTGCCTGACACAGCCTCCACCCAGCAGCAGCTCCAGTCAGAAAAGCTCCACAGCGCTCCGCTCCTTGTTAGCTGCCTTTGTGTCCCGGAACGCTGCACTGGCTGTGGCTGCATGTTTTTTTTTTTTTTTTAATCATCGTTAATGTTGCTCCGCATGTATCTATTATGTATATGATACATAATGATAACAATAATGATGATTATATATTATGTATTTTCTGATTTATGAGATCGTCCCGACATTATAATCCTCACGCTCTATCTGCCTCGTTTTTGATGCCCAACAAACTTGGATAAGGACTTTTTACTATCATCAGGATATATCACTTCCAACAACTGGCTCACCGCTTCTGCTCCTGTCCCGCGCCGGTTCCTGTCCTGGAGTGGTGTCCCTCACTGTCACGTCAATCTGGCCTCTGTCCCACTGACTGTCCGCCCAGGATCTAACGATCCCGGTGCGTTCGGTCCGGTGGGAGCACGAGTGCCCCGCTGGTCCCACAGCCTTGCAGTGATACACACTCCCATGCAGACAGCCCGTCCTCAGACCGGACCCCAGGCTTCGGCCTTCCACCGGACTCCTTGCTGGGCGATGACTTACATCCTGTGGACTCTTGTCAGCTCTCTTTACCTCTCTGGATTTAATCATCAGCCTCATCCCGCCAGTATCCAGCTCCGCCAGTCTGAAGCTAATGCTAGCTCCCTGCTAGCATCTGCCACTCAGAGCATGCCCCCGCTGCAGTCCTCCGCCTCTGCGCTCCTGTGGGCTCAACAACAGCCGTCGTCCGGCCTGCGCCGCCTCTCTCCAGCACCTCGGACTCCTCCGCAGCTCCCGTCCTCCTCATCGGGGATCTGGGCGCTCATTCTCCCGCCACATCGCCTCTGAAAACGCCATTCCCTCCATCTGGTCTCATCGTTCAGCCACTTCCGCATTACGTCATCACAACAATCCACACGTGAGTCGGACCAATCTCCGCCCTCTCCCCAGGGACCCACAGCACACAACCAACACACGTCACCTCAGTTTCTCCCTCCTCAACACCCGCTCACTCAATAATAAGGGACTCATTCTCATAGGCGTCAGTTTAGTGGGGGGGGGGGGAACGTGTCCCCCCCACTTTTTGCTAAGGATATTTTTTTTTCTCCACCACACACAAGTCCTTCACGTGTAGCCGTTGTAACCCCGGTTATTTTCAGTCATACAGAACATTCCGACGCTCCTGAACGCACCATCCGCTGGCGGCAGAGACGCAAACAGACGTTCAAGAGGATTAAAAATGAATAAACGTGCCTCTGCTGTAAATGTGCGTCTGTTCCAGTGGAAGCTCCGACCCAGAGCAGCTCTTTCTTCTGCAACACCTGTGGTGAGTTTGAAAACTTGGTTGCTAGTTTAACCCTGTGATTATCCCAGGTTATAAACATATGCAAGAGGCCGTAGTTTGTTTTGAAAAGTGGATATGTCCTGAAGAACTTTACTCTCAACATGCTAACAGCAACATTTTGAGGCTGTTTGGCCTCATTCTAGTAGAACCTCAGCTAAACTTCATCATCATTAACAGACTGATCGTCCATGGGGGACCTGTTGCTTTTGATTAAAAAGAAATGCGAGTTTTATTGAAGGATGAATTTCATATTTTTATATTTGAACTGTAATGAGGAAGAATGCATCAAAGATGCTTTAATTCATTAAAGAAACACAATTAATTGTAAGATAGGTTTAAATGTGCACACTTCAGTGCAGACTTATATATATATATATATATATATATATATATATATATATATATATATATATGCTGAGGTGCTGAGGTGTCGCGGCAGCGCGGTACTCGCATGCAGCGTCGGAGCATGGAGTGTCGGGTCGGAGTGCCCCTTGTACGGCCACGTACGCTGAGCCTCTTCTGGGACATCGTGGAGCAGAGCCTCGTTTTCAGACGCCGCAGAGCCTGAGGCTTCTCTCTGCTTCTCTAGACGACACTGGACCACCAGCTAGAGCCAGCACCAGGGTCTGACCAGGGTCTCCACTGGGACCTCCAGCACCAGGGTCTGACCAGGGTCCAACAAGAACCAGGGTCTCCTGATTATTTCTGTTGAACTCTGCTCCTGGACAAATAAAATAATGGAAACACAAGACTGATGGTTCTCTGTGTCTAACACGCTTTGGATGTTTAGTAATGTTTGTTCTTGTGTCAATGGTACAGTTAGTATTTTAACATATTTCTTTAATGGTGGCAGAGCATGGTGGCCAAAGACATGTCGGTGTGTAGATTTGGTACATTAGCTTGATCAGCCTAAAGTTATCTGAGGACGTCTGATGGTGATTCTGTGGATTAACAGACTGTCTCCTCTGATGTCGGTTGCTTTTCTTTTTGACATGCTGATTTGTGATTGGGTCTTTCCTCAGATTTTATTAATGAAAGAAGGAAACAGAATGACCGGCCGTACGCAGGTTGTAAAGGACGCAGTAAACGCAGCATAGCAGAATCAAACCTTCCGTGAAACACCAGAGAGCAGAAGAGGAAGAGGTCACGTCAGAGTTTTGCTCCAATAATTAAAGCTAATAATAATCGTAATAAATGTTTCCAGCCTACTAATAACAAAGGTAAGACAATAAGGCTTTATGTTGTTCTTCCTCTGCTGATTCACCAGGTTTCTGTGGCAAAGTTGACAAAGAGTCATCAAACTGATCACTGTGGTGTTTCTGTTGTGGGCTGCCTGACTGTTTTTGTAATTTTTCCATTTACTCCTTGAGTTGCTTCGTGTTAAAATGTTCTATTTGAGTGGGAATGGATGGTAAGGCTTGAAGTCAAGATTCTTCCAGTCAGATATAATAGTGTAACAGAGTGGTGTGTGGGGTCAATTTGGGTGATTGTATGTTCCTCCCAGCTTTCCCAGTGACACAGAAGGACACAGGTTCACCGGTTGACAAAAGGAGTACAGAGGTTCCAAGTTGACAGTAATATATTCTCTTCTTACTTGAGTTCGTTTAAATTATCGTGTTGAAGTACACATGGAGGCGAGCGCTTCATTTTGGTCCAAAGTCCCGTGCGTGGTTGGGTTGGCTCACACCAACACGCCACCGTACCGAGGACACGACACAGGATAACATGTAACATGACAGCAGCTCCAGGACGGACAGAGACAAAGACAAAGACAGCCGTGGTGTGTCTGCGCTGGAAACGGGGCTCGAACAGGGCAGGACCTACAATAAAAAGGGTTTGTTACAGCCTGCACACCTGTTGATTAACGTAAAGTTACCTCAACAACATACCGCTTCCTACATCCGTCAGCGGGGCAAATGCTCAGACCAGCACCGGACCATCGGGACCCACGCGCCCGATCTACAGCTGCTGCGGCATGCGCTTGACGCGCTCCCCCGGAGCCATCGCGATACTGCAAGGCATCACTTCCATCAGGACCAATACGAAGTATATCATAGAAGGGGGGGGGGGGGGGGGGGGGGGATAAGCCTTTACCTGCTCTCATGGAACACCGCTACCAGCCAGCACCGACCCGGAAGTGCAAGAACCAGAGGACAACACAGACGTGAGAGGGGTTTTTATAGCGCCCCCAGCCAACAGGCTGAGAACGACACTAAACACACCCATCCTGCCACAACAGGTTCTGGTAACAGCCTGTGTTCTAATGTAACTCCAGCTATTCTCCAGCGACCTGAGGTTTATTCTTTTATTCTGGAAATGCTTTAACTTTATTCCTATTTGTGATGAATAGAGTTCAGTGGTTTGTTTCTGTGTTGTCTCTGAGCTGTAAATCCAGTTGACAAGTAGCTGATGTATCTGACATGCAGCTGATTTCAATATGAAGTTCAACATTGTTGGGTTTGTAATTCATATCAAAGTTTCAGGCCAGAGGATTTTATTCAAAACTTGCCAACTGCCTACAATATGAAATAATTCTCAGCATCAAGGTAGCCATACCAAAAGTAAAATCAGTTATAGTCATCATCTCAAGCACTTCTCTAAAGCAGTGGTGACTGGTCATGAGGGGCAGGTGGAGCACAGCGCCACCAGGAGTCACCATCAAGGACTGCAGGCAAACTGTTATAAATTATTTAAAATAATCTGAAATATCTGCTGCTTCAAAGAGACCGAGCAATTTTTTTGACAAGTGGGGCTCAGACTGCAGAGTCATCTCTGAACTGAAAGCTGATTGGCTGCCGCGAATGTAGGCGGGTCCTGATTAGTGACTGACAGGGAGCGTGGCAGTTTTGCGCTGCTAATGCTGAAGCTAAAGCTAGCAGTCGCAAATCAAAATGAATGAAAGTCGTTGAAAAGTTTATCCAAAAGAAGAACCACGGTGCGCCTTTCTTTTAAAGTGAGTCCTCGGCTTTGGTGAGTGAAAGCATATATTGTCAGTCTTTTTATATGTGCGCGCACACACACGCACACAGCTCCAAAGTCACTTTTTGCCAGTAGCTAGTTGTCCCCCCCACTTTTCAAAACAATCTGATGCCCTTGCTCATTCTAAATGAATACATCACTGACAATAAACTGGATTTTCTGTGTTTGACTGAAACCTGGCACAAACCCATGGACTATTTTGCACTTAATCAGACCACACCTCCTGGACTCACCTACATTGACAACCCCCGTTCAGATGGACGGGGTGGCGGCATTGCAGTAATTTTCAATAAGGACATTAAATGAACTCCCATATCCCTCACAAACACCCACTCCTTCGAACACACTGCCTTCAAACTGTCGGGTCCCTCTCCACTTGTCACTGCTGTCATCTACTGTCCCCCAAAGCCCAACACCTCCTTCCTATCAGAACTCACAGACTTTTTGACCCAGTTAAGTTCCATCTCCTCATCCGTCCTCCTGCTCGGTGACTTCAGTTTTCACATTGGCAATCCCAACTCCAAACCTGCTGCTGAATTCCTGGACCTTTTCACCTGCTTCAATATCACTCAGTATGTAAATCTTCCCACACACAGTCACGGCCATATTCTGGATCTCATCTGCTCCACTGGTCCCACTATACACAACCTTTCCAGCCATAACCTCAACATATCGGATCACTGAGCCATCACATTCAGCAGACACATTCCCCTCACAGCCCCCAAAACAAAACGTGAAATAACCTTCAGAAACCTGAAATCCATCGATCCACCTGCACTTTCACCCTCCTCACCACCAAACTGACCACCTCCCCTCCACCACCGTCCGATAACCCCTCTGAACTGGTCTCTCATTACAACACTCTCTCCTCCTGCCTCGATGAACTTGCCCCCACCAAAACAAAGACAGTCTCTTTCACCCACATGGGCCCCCGGTACACCCCCGAGCTCCATCAGATGAAACCCCGCAAGCGCCAGCTTGAGAGACTGTGCAGAAAATCTGGTCTTACTGTGCATTTACAAATCTACACAGAATACATTCAGCAATACAAAGATGCTCTCAACTCTGCTCGGTCCTGTTACTATTTCAGCCTTATCCACTCCGGCTCCAATAACACCAAGGCACTCTTCACTACCATAAACACACTTCTCAAGCCCAGTAATAACACTTCATCCTCATTCACTACCGACAAATGCAATAGTTTTCAGTCCTTCTTTCAGTCCAAAATTGACACCATTTCCATTTCCATTGACCTCTCTGCCGCCCCCATTGCTCCACCTGACTCTCCTCCCCCTGCTTCCTGTCCACAGTTCTCTCACTTCTCACCCATTTCCTCTGCTCAGTTAACACAAATTTTATCTGGCATTAAAGCTCCAACATGCTCCCTGGATCCCATTCCCTCCTCACTCATTAAAACCTGTCTTCTCATAATCTCTCCACTCATCACTCAAATCATAAACTCCTCACTCTCATCCGGATCTGTCCCACAGTCTCTCAAGCTGGCTGCCATCACCCCCATCCTCAAAAAACCTGGTCTCGACCCCGACAACCCTGCAAACTTCCGGCCCATTTCCAACCTTCCCTTTCTGTCCAAAGTCTTCGAAGGAGTCATTGCTTCTCAACTCCAAACCCACCTCAGCTCAAACAGTCTATATGAACCCTTCCAGTCCGGCTTCCGTTCAAAACACAGCACTGAAACAGCTCTATTAAAAATCACTACTGATCTCCTCCTCGCTTCTGATTCCGGCCATCTGAACGTCCTCATCCTCCTGGACCTCACAGCAGCTTTCGACACCATCAGCCACTCCGTCCTCCTGTCTCGCCTCAAATCCACCCTCAACATCACCGGCTCTGCTCTGTCCTGGTTTCAGTCATACCTCTCCGATCATCAACAGTTCGTCCACATCAACCGCTGCTCCTCCTCCATAGCCCCCCTGCCACAGGGCGTTCCCCAAGATTCGGTGCTTGGTCCTCTCCTCTTGGTCCTCTACATCCTCCCCCTCGGCAACATCGTCCGTCGTCACGGTCTCCGCTTCCACTGCTGCGCTGACGACATACAACTTTACATCTCCACCACATCCATACACCCCAACATCCTTCCCCCCTCACCCAGCGCCTCACAGACATCAAAACATGGATGAATCACAACTTTCTCAAACTAAACAGTGACAAAACAGACATCATCGGTCCTCACAACATCACCAAATCTGCACAACAGTTCACCTTAAAGCTCGAGTCCGGAGTTTCCGTTCGTTTCCAACGTATGTATAATTTTTCAACAGAGCTTAAATGTGTCTGTCTAGTTCGATACTACAGCATAATATTAGCATAAAGCAATATAAAAATTTATTTATGAGCCCCGTCTTCCTCTCATAGACCCCCATAGACCCACGCAGCGCTTAGCGGTTGTCTGGTCATGTGACCGGTCCCAAGGCATTCTGGGAATCGTAGTGCAGCGATGCCGGCTGCGCCGCGACGATTTGCAGTTTTTTTCATGCCGGCAGCGCCGCTTCTCCTCACGTAGCAGGCAGGGGACTGGAGGACAAAATGTGCGGTTATGGTGACTGACAGGTTAGAGGTGGAGAATGGACCTGGAGCTTCATGGTTGACGTCCTGTTGTAACCGAGTATTTGTACTCACTTCCAGAATCAGCACCTGTAGCTTCAAACACTCACAGTCAGACCGAGCGTCTCTACAGGCCTGATGTGCTTCTCACCTCCAGAGAATCATCGTCAGCATCCAAGTTCTTTCAACTTCCTTAAATCAGACACAAAATACGCGTCTCTGCTTTTCTTCACCTGCACAGGATGCCAGACTGTCAAATGACTTCCTCAGATCAGAACACACACACACCGAAAAATGCTGCCCTTACATGGGCTTGTCATATTTTGTTCTTTGGTAAGGTTTCTGTGGATTTGTTAGAAAGGAGAAGAAAATCTGTATTTGCAAATCATGTAGGATTGCTGGCTGTGGAACCTTATCAAGCAACAATTAACTATGCGAAATATCCTGTTTGAGTTAAACAGTATCTCTTATCAAAGGAAAAAGAACTGGGGATCAGACCAGTGGTTTAAACAATGCTGAAACGAGGAGTGTCATGTCTGTCTCCAAACCCCACACCAATAAACCCCAATTTTGAAACCAGAAACAAAGAAGTACAGATTTGCACCGGACCTGAGGAAAAATAAATAAATTTCAGCGTCATTCCTTTAACTGCGGTTGTACCAGATGTTAATGCTATCTTAGTATCAATACCATCCAGAGCGAAATGGTACACAGTTATGTATTTGTATTCTGCTGTACACAGGAATACATAGGATTTGTTTAGTTTCACCTTCTGTGACCAACAATATCGCTTTACAAGATTAACGTTGTTTGTTTTTTTCAGACAGTCCAACCGTCTACGCTGCAGCTGTGAGACAGCAGCTTTCAAAGCTGACATTACCTGCTGACTCGGTTTTGTTTGGCGTACATCGACAACATCATCATTATTGTCTCTTATACAGAAAATTGAATTTGAGTTTGTGAAAATTATCAACCAGTTATTCTGTTTTTTATTCAAGCGCGTGTCTACGCTTCCTGATTAAGTTTGTGTGGCTTTATTTTGAATATTTAGAATGAGACTGTCTTTGAATGATTTTACTATTCATTTATACCTTTTCTTTATTTTATACGCTTTTTTAAAAACCTTCCTTCCATTTGAGTTGTATTTTCAGATCTATATATTAGAACTTGGGTGGATGTGAAGGTTTTACAGTGATCACGTTAACTGGGAAATATCAGAGAATATCAGAGAAGGCCCCTCGCAACTTGGATATTCTGACAACATCGCCCACCTCAAATCCTACCTTTACTTTTTTTCTCTCGTCTCATGGTGTAGGCGTACCGTACAAATTGTGAAACACTTGAAGGCCCTTACTCACATCAACCGGGCGCATTTTTATACTACTGTGGTAAGTGTTATTATAGCTTTTTACTAAGTCTGGTAAGACTTCCACGTACCGTCTAGTGTTCTTAGCAGTGAAATTCTAGTCTTTAGCGTTCGGTTAAATCTTTCAACCACGCAGGCTTTTAGATCACTGGCTGTGGCAAAATGTATGATGTTGTGTTTCCTCATCAGAATCTTGAAACTTTTGTTGAAAAATTCTCTTCCTGCATCAGTCTGTAGTTTTCCAGGCGTCTGGCTCTCGCGAAAGACGGATTCAAAGGCAGACACCACCTCCGCCGCGGTCTTCTTTCTCAAAGCTCGCACGTACGCTAATTTGGAAAACACATCGATGACCGTGAGTAAATAACTATACCCATCATTTTCATCGGCTAATGCTCGCATATCGCAAAGGTCTGCCTGAAATTGTTTGAGAGGTCTTGTAACAAAAACTCTGTTCCTTGGAAAATGTACCCTAGCCGGTTTATGCAGAGTATAGGTGTCTTGAGATGATCGGCGCAATCCTCCATCAGCAACAGAGTGGAAAAATGCGGTCATAGGTAGGCATGTGCCGATATGAAAATTTGATATCACGATATTAGTGGCCCAAAATATCACGATTCACGATATTATCACGATATTGTTGCGTTGCTTTTAATACTTTTGAAAATACTCAAAAACACTGAAATCTATCTCTGTTAAAGAATATTTATTCTTGGACATCAGTAAACAACAACAATGCCAACAATACTCTAGTAAACTGCCACAGTAATTGAAAAAATATATATAGAAAACATTAAATCAAGAGAACAAAATCTAAAAGACAGTAAGCGCCAGTGCAAAATGCCATTTTTTGAAAAGAAATAAAAGTGCAGTAGCAGTTGTGAGTTAGGACATCAACTTATTGTAAACAAAAATGACTGGCTGAGAATGTTGTGTGGCCTCGGGAGTGAGATAAGGAACCATAGCCATTTTCAAGGTAGATTGAAGTGCAAAAATGTTAGCATGTTCACTTTTTCTGGCTTTAAATTTTTTCGTAGAGGTGTGACAATGTGTCCTCCTGCACTAAAGACACGTTCCGAAGGAACACTAGTTGCAGGTATGCAAAGAAGCCGGCGTGCAAGACTGGAGAGATGTGGCATGCCGCCTGCATGTTCTTTCCACCACAGCAATGGATCCGGCTCCACCCGTGGCCGTTTCGCTGATGGATCCCTGCCCTTGTCCTCCTCAGTGGCAGGAAGCATTGGAAGACACATGTAGACATTCACCTCTGCCCTCACCTGCCATGATGACACACAAGACACACAGAATAAAAATAATTTAAAAAACTTCCCCAAAAAGTTCTCTATTTTCTTTTTAGATTATAAGAACCATAATTTCATCTCACCTGTTCTTCTGGAGTACTGGCGATTTCTTCAGCTCGCTGCTGTTGCCTTGTTGCAGTGATTTTCTTCAGCAAACCAGCCAGACTGCTTGGCATAGTTGCTTTAAGCGGTTCTGTGGGCATGCTCATTGTGCTGGAGGATGAGCATGCAGCTGTGGCACTGGCAGTAGGCTGTGGCGGTCTGACTCCAACTGATGTCTTCATTTTTAGGGCCTCCTGCACACACATGTTGATTGTGTTGTGAAGATCTTCAGAGAACTCTCCTTTGAAGCGAGGGTCCAGGAAGCATGATATTTCCATCACTCTCTGTGCTTCCTCTGAATACCTTGACTCAAGGTCACTCTTCATCAAACACTTCATCTCTCTCACCAGTGGTTGGTCTCCGTCACATGGCTGCAGGATCTGGCATCTGATGTGCTCCATGCATGGCTGGATAGCTGAGAGTGTAACCCTCGTCTCTGAGGAGAGCGCATCTGTAAACTGGTGAAGCGGGCCAAGGAGGTCACACACTTGCTCCATCACAGTGATTTGAGAATCTTTTGGCATCAGGTGCCATGCCCCTCTCTCTGCTGCCAGTGTGGCGCTTATTGCTTGTTGTTGGCTGAGGAACCTTTCCAACATCTCATAAGCTGATCCCCACCTGGTAACAACATCATGGATCAATGACTTATCAGGGAGCCCCAGACTTGCTTGCTTAGACTTAAGCTCTCTCTTCCTCTTCCAACTCCTTGAGAACCCCTGGACAGTGTGGCGGCAGGCTCTGACAGCTTCATCAACACGTCGAATCTTCAGCACTTTTGTGACAGCCAAGTTTAAATTATGGCCAAAGCACCCAAGCCAAAGGTCACTGAAATCGTTGAAGGCCTTTTGCATGTTAGTAGCATTATATGATGTGATGCACACCAGTTGCTCTTTCTTGATTTCCCACTCTTCAAGGATGTTTTCTATCATTTCAGTGATGTTGTTGGCAGTGTGATCCTCTGGGAAGAGCACAGTTTCGAGGCAGATGGACTCGAGTGTCCATTCCTGTGATACAAAGTGAATGGTGAAGCTGAGATATGGTTCGCCCCCACCTCCACTACTGGTCCAGATGTCAGTTGTGGCAGCAAACCAAGAACCTTGTGCCAACTTTTGTTTCATCTCAGCTTTGACCTCATTGTACATTTGTGGTATCTCTGTCTGGGAGAACTGCTTTCGTGTTGGCACCTTGTACAGAGGAACAGCTTTTTTCATGAGCTTTAGAAAGCCAGGCCTTTCCACCACTCGAAATGGCATCATGTCCTTTGCTATGAAATAGCCTACTGCACGGGTTAGTTCTGTTGCAGCCTTGGTTTTTGGTCCATATGCAGCTTGCCTTTGTAGCTGTTCTGAAACAGTTGGTTGATCTTTGGATAGTTGTGCTTGAGGTGTCACAGCCTAGAAGAAATAATCACAACAAGCATTAATTCACCCATTCATTATTTTGAGAATGCCTTCATTTATTTATTTATTTTACATTGTATTGTGTAAATCAGATACAACTCCAGCACAGACCCCACCGGGCAAAAGAAACTTAAAGCGCTACTTAAAGAGTGAGGAAGGAGTTCCCCTCTTCCGTGCACATACATGGACGCAAGCCACAGGCACGAGCATTTCACTTAGCTGCAGTTGTTTTAGTTGAAAAAAAACAAACAAAACTAATGCTCATGAAGTCATTGTTGTTGCACAACAAATATAGCAATGAGTGACTCAACAAGCTCTCAAAGCAACCTCACGTTCCAAGCATAAGCTAAAGTTAGCACAAGGACGATCTATCGTTCGCGTTTATCATTGTTAATAAATTAAGACACTACCGTTTTCAAGTTGTAATAATTTGTGAGGGTTTCCGCCAGACCTTTTCAGTCCGGGCACCCCACCCGCGCTAAACTGTACAGCCCAGACCACAGACAGGAGAAAAAAAAAACTCTCCGACAGTCAAACACCGGCAGCGTTAGCCGTTAGCAGTGTTAGCAGCGACATAACAGCCCCCCCCCCCCGTGAAACACTGTTAGTACAGTAAAACAAACATGCAGTCATGTTGTTTTTACCTGGATTTGGGCGAACAAATCTGGATGCTTTTCCCGGAGGTGGGAACGAAGGTTGGACGTATTTGACAATGGCGCTGCAACTTTTTTACGACACCTTCTGCAGACCGGTGTCTCGTTTTTCTGTTCTGTCTTCTTGGTGAAACCATAGAATGTCCATACGCTCGAGGTAACCCTTTTATCGGGAGGATACAGCTGTGGCATTGCTTCGTTCTCCGCGTCATCTCGGTTGGGCTGCATCTCTTCGTCGCCTGTGTCCCGCTCTGCAGAGCGCACCGCAGCATCACAGATCCAAGATGGCGGTGGCGCTTGTATGGTTAAGTTGAAAAATGTCTCCCAGCTGGATGATGCTTCAGTCACATGAAACATATTGTTTGAAAGCTCGCGAGATGTAGAACATCAACAAACTTTATCTGAACTCCCAAGATTAACGTCAAGCCCACTAGATGGTGACAAGAGGCAGCACATAAACATTCAGGCGCATGATGCTGTTTCACTATTCTGGAGGAGTATGAATTTAATCTTGGTCAGAGGAGAGCGTGGATAGATGGAAAATGACCACAAAATGGTAAGGAAATGAAATATGTTGTGTTTGGTGTGAATAGCTTTGAGATTTTTTGAAGACGTGTGTGAGAAACATGCGATCTGAGGTGCTGGCTTTGAAATGTGAGGATCAGTGTTCGGTTTGTTTTGCCGCTAACAGGAGCTGGTAGGCTCAGAGAATATTCTACCTGGTGTCCTCTTAAAGTGTAGATTTTTTTTAGTTTCATATGAGACCCAGTATGTTGGGAGGAGCAGATGGATCTTGCGTTGTATTGTTTTGTGTCGGGAGGTGCGGGTGAGGTGGGCGTGTCGATCAATTGTTGAATCTGGATTTTAAAGTTGTTATAAAACAAACACTCGGTCATCAAAGTGCAGCTGCAGGGTTCAGTTAGTGAGATTAAGGCTTATTGTTTGAGACACAATTGAAAGAAAACGTCCACACAACACTTTTTACACAAGTTGAAGTGGAGCAGCTGTTGGACACGGGTACAGGGTCCGTCGGCCAAACGGGTTAATTAATGCCTCGTTTTAATTAACCTGGCATAAAATTACTTAATTTAAGGGTTTTCTATGTGTGACTATTTTTGTGGTGGCTTGTAGTACATTTTGCAGCAGAGGCTTTGACAGTTGGGTAAGCTGTTTAAGTAATGAGCTTGTCTCCCCAAATGAAATAGACGATATGTTGTAAATGACGTGATATGATAATCTCGGCTGTGCAATATCGTAAATCGCGATTATATCGTAAATTGGCACATCCCTAGTCATAGGATACGGATGATGAACTCTGACACCTGCTGAAAGGAACTACCGACTCTACAGTGGAAAACTTGAGTTCCTGGCTTTGAAGTGGGCTGTGTGCGAGAAATTCAGAGATTATCTCTTTTACGCGCCTCATTTCACCATCTACACTGACAACAACCCTCTCACCTATGTCATGAGCACTGCCAAACTCAATGCAGTTGGACACCGCTGGGTCGGCGAATTGTCAGAGTTCCACTTCAACATCAAATACAGACCCGGAAAAAACAATATCGACGCGGACACGCTCTCCCACATTCCACTTGACATTGACAACTATGTAGTGACGTGCACTGAGGAGCTGTCTCATGACGGGCTGCATGCGACTTGGGAAGGTGGTAGAGCAGCCCAGAAGAAAGATGTAGCATGGATAGCTGCGCTTTAGACCACCTCTGCTGATGTACTGCCACAGCCACATTCACGCTTGCCCGAAATAAGTCAAGAAGAGCTTGCAAAAGCCCAACGAGATGATCCTGGGATAGGGGAGATAATAAGACTGAAAGAGACAAATTGTGTGATCACTGATGAGGTGAAAAGATCAATGAGTGGGCTCACTCGCAAACTCTTTCATGAGTGGAACCAACTCCACTTAGAGAATGAGTTCTGCACCGTCAAACACCAGAGAGAAAACAGCTGGACCTACCCAGCAAATATCAGTCACTTGCCCTCAAACATCTCCATAACAACATGGGACACGTTGGCACAGAACGTGTCTTGCATCTCGCCAGAGATCGTTTCTATTGGCCACACATGAAGAGATGTACAGAGGAGTATGTTACGAGAAAGTGCAGTTGCATCAAACAGAAGAAACCCACAACACATGTACGTGCACCAATGGGTGGCCTGACCTCTGCTTCCCCTCTCGATCTGGTTTGTATTGACTACTTACATCTGGAGAAAAGCCCAATCAAAAATAAGTCTGGACAAACTGCAGCTGAACGGATCTACAATGACTACATACCTCGCTTTGGGTATCCGAATCGTCGCCACCATGATCAGGGGCGTTGCTACGTGCCGAGGGCACGATCAGCTGTTGTCAGTTCCAGGTCAGGAGGTTGCAAAGGAGAGGCAGCAGAGCTGGGTGATGAGGTGCTCAAAAAGGTAGTGGTTTATTTACAAACAAAAATGGTGAGGTGTCCAACAAAGGAAAAAGAACCAAAGAACACAATGGCAAAAGAACAAACAAGCTGGCTCAGGAACGTGCTGCTGCAGGAGGCCAGGACCCACTGGTCAACTCTCTCCTCTACAGGCAGCAGCTCCAGCTTCTTATGCTGCGGGTGATTGGCTGATTGGCTCCACCTGGCATGGCTGATTCCAACAAGGGAGGTGAGGTGCAGAGCAGGAGAGCACTCAGACCCAAGACGGCTCCAGGGCCGTAACACCCCCCCACTTAAAATCATCACCAACACCTCCCAAAATAAAAATAAAATGTCCATCAGCACCACCGGTTGACCGCCTTGTTTTCTTCTTGTGATGCATAAGTTCTTTAGCCAATAACGTGGGAAATGGGCAGCCATGGCTGTGGCCGTCCGACGGGCTTGATGATCAGGACAGCATGAACGACCGGTCCAGGGCAGAAGGAAGGGACCACCGACGGATACGGACCACCAGGAACCACCACTGGGACAGGTCACCTGGACACAGGGAGAAGAGGAGGCGCAGCGAGCAGGGGGGCCAGGATCAGAGGAGCAAACACCCCCTGAGCGGAAGCAGTTACCTCAACACCGATGGGACGTGCCCATCGATGTGCCGAAATATCACGCAGCGGCGCTGTACCAGGCGCAGCACCCGACGCACCAGTCCTCTGCTTGGTCCGGCGGTTGTCCAGGTTCATGGCGGCTTTTCCATCAAATCGCTTCTTCTTAGCTTGGGAAGAAGACAGCGCCTTCCGAGCTAATACGGTGCCCTGCTGCAGCCGTTTCCTACGTTTTGAAACAAAGTCCGGCGCACCACCTCCGGACAGACTCGGAGACAAAAATCGTCTCTTTAACTCCTTCAGGGGGCCACGAGTTAGAGGTGGGGGAACACCAGGAACACCCTCTGGTTTTTCAGCTCTGGGCTTCACTTTGACACCATTTTCCACGAGACCAGAAGGGGGCCCACAATCCCCGGGGAAAACGGGACCACAGACGGGGTCACCCAAGTCAACAACACTCTCCTGAGTCACTTTCTTAGCCTGTGCTCGAGACAGGACACTCACGGAGGAAACATCAGGATGTTGACTAGCCAGATCATCATGTGGACCAATGATTGGCTGGGAGCCCACCTCAGGGGAAGGATAGACCTTCCCATCAGCAATGTCGTTTCCTAAAATGAAATCCACTCCGTCGATTGGAAACCGGTCCGTCACAGCCACCGGAAACACTCCACTCACTAGGTCAGACTCAAAGTGGATGTTATGCAAAGGGGCTGGCACGCAGTCCAGCCCAATACCTCTCACTACAGTGCTCACTTTACAATCGGTCTTATGGCCAAGAAGCAGGACACCAGAGAGAATGAATGACTGCGAACCACCTGTGTCACGCAGGACTCTGACTGGAAGCTTGGATTCTCCTGGGACTGAAACGAACGCTTCAAAGATGAATGGCTTGAAACACTCATCAGGAGAAGTGGCAGGCAGAGGAGACACAGCAGTGGGACCAGCTGGGCAAATTTTAACCAGAGCAACCCCTTTGGGTTTTGGCTCGGTCAACCTGCGTCGTAGGAGCACGTCACAATCTGATATTAGGTGACCAGTTTTGTGACAGTAGAAGCATGGCTTCGGCCTACTTGATTTCGGACTGGTGGATAACTCTGGCTGCACAGGCTCTTCGTCTTGATTGGTGGTTGGCACACGATCACGTTTGAAGACGGATTTGTGAGTCAGGGCAAACTCATCTGCGGAAATGGCAGCCTGCTGGAGCATACATACTTTCTGCTCATTTAGATACATGAGTATACGCTCAGGAAGACAGTTCTTGAAATCTTCGAGCAGGACTAGCTCACGCAGAGCATCAAAGTTTGCCGTTTTGGTAGCTGAGCACCACCTGTCGAACAACAAGGACTTTTCTCGGGCAAAATCCACGAAACTCTGGGCAAAGGATTTCTTGAGGCCTCTGAATCTCTGCCTGTAAGCTTCCGGGACAAGTTTGTACGCCCTGAGAATAGCGCCTTTTAAGATGTCGTAATTAAGACTGTCCGAGACCGACAGGGATGCACAAGCTTCCAAAGCTTTACCAGCCAGTTTGCACTGTAGCAAAATTGCCCAAACATCCAGTGGCCAGTGCAGCGCGCACGCAATACGATCGGAGGCCCCGAAGTAAGACTCCACTTCGGCTTCTCTAAATGCAGGGACCAACTGAATATTTTTGGAAACATCGAACGTATCGCGGGACGCAGTAATTGGCTGCTCTGCACCTCTGACCTGTGCCACTTGTAGCTCCCAGCTGACGTATTTTGAGAGCAGATTCAGCTTCCACTTCTTGATCTCCACCTCTCTAGCGGTGGCGCATCCAACTCCAGCCTCTTAAGTTCCAGCTCACGCCTGAGCTGAAACTCCCGCTCTCTCTCCTTCTCCTCTCTCTTGAGTCGAGCAACTCGGACTCCCCACCTCCACCCGGAAATTTCCGGTACCGGGGAGGAAGAAGAACTGGAGCTCGCAGACGACCGGCTCCGGGCTTCTCCTCAGCGTCAGCCCGCTAACTTAGGCTGGGAAGCGTCGCGCGCCACGGCCCACTCCGCAACCACGCCAAGAAGCACCGAGGACGCCCCTGCATCTCCCGGTACCGTCACCCGCCTCGTCATACTCAGCAAAACAAGTACACCCTTGCCAACTAGACCGGACAGCACAGCATCCCTCACCTCATTCACCCGCAGGGCCAAGGGTATCACAATGCCATAATGTCGAGCAATGTCTAGCAAATCACATTTCCGGCAATCATAGAAAACCTCAAATATGGGGTTAGCCACAAACGCCTGCAAGTCAAACACCATGACTCACCCCCTAACAGATCACGTCAAGGCCTGGACAAAACCACAGCTGATTGTCATCCACAGTCAGCTCATTAGCACCTGACTCCAATCAAGCCACACAGCGCACACTCCCAATGGAGAAAGCTAAGGAGCGCAGACAACGACCTACCCGCACACACACGTCACACACACAAACCCGCCATACACATGAGCCCGCTTGGGGGAGGAGAAGAAAAAAACCAACAAAGCAGTGCACAAAACAAAGCAACACCCAGAATCCTAGCCACCCAAAACTCACCTATTCTGTCTTCTGGGGTTTACCAGGCTCGAGTTTCACCACCAACCCGGGATACACCCCAAAAACAACAAACTAAAAAACAACGATGCCGATGGAATGGCTGTTGTGACAGCCAAGCTGAACACCTCTAGTCAGTCTGGGTACGCAATGTTTAACAAAAAGTGCTCAAACTGCAAAGTACACCCAACTCACCCAAAAATGCACAGTTCCAAAAACACCAGCTTGTGTGACCCCAGCAACAACCATGGATTCCCGACGAGCCCCAAATGTTACGGGCCGAGGGCACGATCGGCTGTGTCAGTTCCAGGTTCAGGAGGTTGCAAAGGAGAGGCAGCAGAGCTGGGTGAATGAGGTGCTCAAAAAGGTAGTGGTTTATTTACAAACAAAAATGGTGAGGTGTCCAACAAAGGAAAAAGAACAAAGAACAACAATGGCAAAGAACAAACAAGCTGGCTCAGGACGTGCTGCTGCAGGAGCCAGGACCCACTGGTCAACGCTCTCCTCTACAGGCAGCAGCTCCAGCTTCTTATGCTGCAGGGTGATTGGCTGATTGGCTTCCACCTGGCATGGCTGATTCCACAAGGGAGGTGAGGTGCAGAGCAGGAGAGCACTCAGACCCAAGACGGCTCCAGGGCCGTAACAGGCGTGAATTCGAGAATGGTCTTTTCCGCACCCTTGGACGGCTTTCAGGGGTTGGACCACTCACGAACATCCCCATACCACCCACAATGTAACCCTGCTGAGCTGTTCAACCGCACACTGCTACAAATGTTACGGACACTAACAGACAGGGAAAAGGAGAGATGGAAGGAACACTTACCTCAAATGATACACGCATGTAACTGTACTCGCCATGAGTCCACGGGATACTCACCTCATACCTGCTGTATGGGCAACACCTCGTCTTCCCGTGGATCTCTTGTTTGGATTACTGGGAAATGCAGTATCAGTGACACACAAAGGATACGTTGAGAAATGGTCCAAAAGGATGACAGAAGCGTACAAGATTGCAAACAAATCCAGCCTGTCATCAAGTGAAAAAAACAAGTCCTACTATGATCAAAAAGTGTGGGGCGTGGTACTCAAACCAGGAGATTGAGTACTAGTTCGAAACATGGGTGAGCGAGGTGGACCCGGTAAGCTGCGCTCATACTGGGAGAAGAGGATCTACGTGGTGAAAGAGCAAATCTCAGACAATCCTGTGTATATCATTCATCCTGAGGGAGACCCAAGTGCGAGAAACAGAACCATGCACAGAAACTTGCTGCTGTTGGTAAATGACTTGCCTGTTGAGAGTCCAGCACAGTCAGCTGACAGGTCTTAACACCCCGTCAGAGACAAAAACAACCTCAACTGAGTGCAAGCTCTGCTGACAATAGTGGACTACTGGACACTGATGATGACGATGAGTGGACAGGAGGTTATTGGCTGAGAACACCTGTGGTCAGGATGGAGAATGGCAAAACTGGACAAGGCAGATCAGTGGCCTCAGAGAGAGAAGAAGGTTCGATCTCAAAAAAATCTCCTGCAGCAGTGCTTGATCAGTCTCCAAGGAGACCTACCATAGCCCTCAATGGCAGTCCAGAGACATTACCCATGAGAGAAACCGACTCTGTCAACACATACTTACCAGACGAACGAGAAACATCTGAAAGAGACAATACACCCATGAATGACACAAACCTACCTGAAATGGAGGACGAACAAAACATGCAAAACATGCCTGTAAAACCAGATAAACGGAAGTCAGGGGACAGAGAAGTGGAATCAGTCATGGATGACTCACAGCCAAATGCACATGCTGATGCTGAACAAGTACAGGAGGGAAGACCAAGTTATTCCCCTACTACTTGGTCTGCAGGAGAGGCACACAGAGAGGTTAGGAGGTCAGCCAGAGAGAGGAAACCGAGGCCGGTGTTCACTTATGAGTCGCTGGGCCAGCCTTCACTACAAACCCATGTGAACTCCGTTTCCTCACAGATTACCTCAGCTCCCCTACCTTTCATGTCACACATGACTAGGCATTTCGTCCTACCTGCTCATTACATGCCACAAATGTACATACCATACACATATCACATGCCACACACCACACCAGTTTATTACAAGAAAAAGGAAAAAAAGGGAAGAAATTAGTTTTTCTTTGGTTGTAACAAATTTAGATTTAACCTTTAGATTTAAAATTTAGATGGAACTTTTAGATTTAACATTTAGATATAGATTTATTTTTCATTTTTACACATTTTTAACAAATCTCTCTCAAATGAAAGAAAAATGAGCTAAACGTGAGAAAAGTGACCGAAATGTTCACAAAATGTCACCTATTACACAGTAAGTGAAATTTTACATTCGGCGTCCCATAAACGCTGAGTGAGTATTTGTGATACATCCTTGATTTCCTTGATATCACAAGTCAAAAACACACACTAGCTAACTAGTGAGCTGCAAAACCTCTGATATGTCAACTGGTCAGTCATGACTTAAGGTCACTCGTTAACTAGCGTGTACGATTGCATGATACTAGTTAACTAGTGAAGACCAACATGCTCACTAGTTAACTGTTTCAAGCCTTTTGTCACCTCACTAGTGAACTAGATGGACACAACATGTTTACTAGTCGACTTGTAAAAGTAGGAAGTAACTCGTTCAACCATTTTCATCTACACTTGTCAACTAGTGGGGCTGAAAGTGTACACGAGTTTACTAGTGCAAGGAAAAATAAAAACTAGTAAACAACAGAAACAAAATAATAACGTGGAAGGAGTGTGCACTGAGACTTCCTATTGGCTCTCCAGTCAAAAATTAAACATGACAACCAATTAAAACTGAGGATTTTGTTATTATTCCACCTGCTTCATTTGTACTAGTTCACTGGTGAACATGTTCCTCAGAAAAAAGCAACATGTTAACCTGAGAGTGCATCTCAGTGTGTGCATGTTAACAAGTGAAAGGAAAAGTGCTTACTAGTTAACTATTTGGGGTCCACTGTGAATTTACATGTCAACTGGTGGCATTTCAAAAATGTGCTGTCAACTAGTAAGAGCCACTGTGTCCACTGCTTTTGGTGTTTGTGCGTTTACATGTTAACATGTTTGTGTATTATTTAAATCTAGTAAACTAGGTGTATCCAGAAAAATGAACCAGTTGACTTGCAGTGCAGAAACTTTTCTCACAAGTTAAAGGTGCTGTCGGCAGGATTCGGCATCTCCGCCATCTTGCTTAGGTTTACCTAAGCAAGATGGCGATTTGACCCATCTAAGATGGCGATTTGAAACCCAGCACAGCCAATCCTGTCCTGTTTTCTCTGACATCACGCCCTTACGCAAGTTAAGCCCCTCCTACAAGAACGTGCGACGAACGCGCCTCGACCAATCACAGTTAGAGCCTCATGGGCTCTTCTGATTTGTCAAAGATACCTGGAGCTGTCGAGATTCCTTTTCAGCTCAGAACAGAGACAGATGGAAACGCTGCGCCCTCGCAGTAATGCAGTTATACTACACTCCTAAAGGATTATCAATGGATGCTCTAACATTTAATCCAAAGAAAACACAGAAAAATTAGCATTGACTAGTAAAATCCTGCCTACAGCACCTTTAACTAGTGGAGTATCATTTGTATCACTGGTTAACTAGTCATACATACAATTTTAATAGGTAACATGCATGGCAGTCACACCATTTCACTAGTTAAGCCCACACACCTTCCCTTGGCAATAATGGCCTATATCAGTATATCCACTGAACATATCAATAAACAATAAAGAATGTGACTGAGTACAGCTTTAAATTAGCATGAAATGATGCCAGGCATTCTGAAAATCAAAGAATTCAAGAACTGAATAGTTAAACTCATATCAAAGCTTCAATAGGTCAGAAAGTAAAAGAAAGCACAACCTTAACATCATATCAGGAGTTATTACAAAATCTGAAGAGAAAAAATGTCCCATTAACAGTAACTGCTGGTTTAGCCTCTGAATTAGGGTTTTGCTGCTGTTGGTTCGTTGGTCCTGTGTGTATGACGGTTGCTTCCACAGTCCAAACACATTTATTTTTAGGCTAATGGTGTGTGTGCCTGTCTGCCTCTCTGTGCTGTCATGAACATTTCACCTGGCCTCGGTATAAGTAGAAGGGTGAAGATGGTTGTACAGTTGTTTTTTTGTTTTTTTTTTATTTTACTATCAATATTTACAGTGAACGTTGCAGCCCTACATCCATCCGGATGCAGACAAAGTGCTTCACAGCCTCCTCCCACGTCTTCCTCTCATTCACCACCAGCAGGCTGTCTTGAGAGCGCTGCTTCTGGGTCGCGCGCACCTCACTGTGAAACCAACCGGTGACGGGATCTGAACCGCCACAGTCGACGTTCTGGGGTCGTCCCGGTTTCCCCCAGTTGATGTAGCTGGATGACACATTCTGAACCCAGCTCCACCTCTGCCCACCCATCCGGTACAGTCCAAACCAGCCTATGACTGGGAAGTCATGGACGTTCTGTGGGTCAGTTATGGCTAAGTGACCATCAGAGCTTTGACAGTCGTCAGAGGCTTCGTCTCAGGTATGAGCACCTCCATAAAAGACATTTTTCTTATTTGCATTGCATTTGTTGTTATGGTATTTTGAACATCTACAGTGAATAGAATCAAAAAGACGAAAACAGAATAGAATCAAAAAGACGAAAACAAAAATCACAAAAAAATTCTTTTGTTTATTTAGAGTTGCTCTTGATCAAGAGGTCAAGATAAAGAGGTACATTTGTATGGCTCAAATTTCCTTTAAAAATTAATATTGATGTATTTGGAGGCTGTAAAATCTCCTACCTGACAGAAAGTTTTTATCTGCTTTGTCCGTACTCGAAAAACAAAAAACAGCGGAGTCAAGGCCAGTGCAGTGGTGCGTCCTGCATTCACAGCTGCCTCAGCAGCAGCGTGGAAAAAGCTCAGTTCAAATCCTCCACGTTCAAAACGGTTCAGTCTCCGTGCTTGAAAGGTGTTTCCATGTTGAACCTGGGCCGCAGGGAAATGACTCCATCTGAATTGTTTGGAGAAATGAAATGATGCTCAGCTGAGCGCCAGGTGACATTTTCACAACCAACTGAACAGCGGAGTAACTGCATCCAAAGGAATAAACAATGAAAAGGTGAAACAACAGAAAATCATTCAGGAAAACATTCTTTGAAACACAGTGGAACACAGTGTGAATATGAGGACTTGTGTCTCTTGGTGCTTTAAGGTCAAGCCTTGAACCCACGTCCCAGTCCATGTAAATAGTTTTCTCTTGCTTCCATCGACAAGGCAAGTTGGTTTCTCTCTTCGGATACCACATAATCCACAGTGCTTTAAAAGGAAATGAGAGAGATACATTAATGCAAGGATATTAAGAAAATAACAATACAGTATATTAAAACATTGACATGATTAGAACGGTTTTAAAGTCAAAAAATTATGATTATATAAAGTCAAATCTGTTGTTGAATGAAAATAATGCTTCAGAAAATCACAATAAGGAGAATAAATACAGTAAAAGCTTTGTTGAGATAGAGAGAATGACATAATAGGTATTTTGTTTGATGAGCCTGAGCAAATAATAGTGTTTTGAGTCCTGATTTAAAAGAAGTGAGTGTGTGAGCAGGAAGTCTGCTCCACAGGTGAGGAGCAGAGGAACTAAAAGCGGCTTCACCTCGTTCCTTGAACACAGCGAACCTCTTCCTGAAGTCCTCGGAGCTCTGGAGGTTTCTGACATGAACAGGTTGACAGGGCTTATGGTCAAGGGGCCACAGTTTTAAAAGGTCAGATCGCGGAATGTGTCCACACATACAAATATCTTGGAACTATCGACTACAAACTAAACTCTGAGGCTGTGTAGAGAAACAGACACCAGTGCCTGTTTTGTCTGAGAAAACTGTTCACATTGACAGAAACATGCTGATCATGTTTTATCGTGCTTTTATTGAATCCGTTTGATCTTTCTGTGTTTGAACCAGATGGTGAAAAGGTCTATCAAGCTGATCAGAGAGTCTCAGCTTCACCCAGAATCCCAGTCCACCAAACGGCTGCAGGAGAGCTGACTCCAGTGCAGAGACGACTACACCCTCTGAATGCAGACTGTCAGCTGCTGCCATCAAGTCGGTTCATGTACCTGTTTTTAAAACCAAGAAACAGCTTAGTACCAGCAGCCATCCATGCTATTAACAAATGTGAGAAACTGCAATATAACTGATGTATTTATTTATTCCTTTTATGTTTCTTTCATGTGAACAGCACATCTTTATCATTTGTTTGGTTTTGAGATATTTTTAGGCCCTTTTTTGTCCACTGATTCCTAAACTTATCTTGGGGCCGTCTTCTTTGTTCTTTTAGCCTGAGCTGTCGTCACTTTGTCTTGTCTTGTTCTGTGGTCTCCAATATGAGACGACTCGCTCACTGTCAACTAAATTTACCCAAAGCTACAATAAATATGCTGAACCTGATGCTTTAGGCCTCAGACCTTCACAGCTTTATAGAAAACACGACGCCTTGATCACTGTGAGTGTTTCTTTTTATCTTCTGCTGCCAGGAACTGAAATGTTCCTTGTACTTGTACCAAGTTTGCATTAAAATGATATCCTTTGCACTGTTAGCCTGCTGATGTAGTTCATCTAGTAATATTCTAGAAGTGTTGAGCAGTCTGGAGCAGGTGGAAATGGATGCAAACAACCAGCAGGTGGCACTGCAGGGATGAAGATATGTGTGAACTGACAGGGGAGAAGAACATGTACAACATGTTGCTCCTCATCAAGCACAGCCTTTCAGAGTGTGGCAGAAGTTAGAGGCCTGGATGCAATCAGGTCAGGCTGGAGTTGGAGTGTAGTTTATGGTCTGGCAAACAATTGGTGCAGTAACTCAAATGGACAGCAGAGGGCAGTAAACTTACAAAATCAGAAAAAAATCTGATGTGTTTTTTTTTCAAATATGTGTTGAAAACTAATTTCACTGCTCCACTGGAAAATCAACACAAATTGTATAGGTCGTTATTGGATGTTTTAATGTCTTTGAGCAGCGTTTCAAGTGGTTATCTCTGAGGTAAGACCCGCATTTCAATGGAAATATGACTAATACTTCCTTTACTCCAGGACTGAGGCCTTTGGTTTTTTCATGCTGTTGGGTTTTCTCAGTTAGTTGAAGTGGTGACCCTAAATTGCCCTTATCTATGAATGTTTGCATAGATTAATGTGTTCATTGTTATCCAGGATGTACACTTCCCTTTACTTACTGTCACATTCAAATAGAATGATTTGGTGGGAATAGAAGCAGATAAACCAATGACTATGGGTCAGAATTAATTTTATAATGCTGTTTGAACATCTTTCCTCCATGAACTTGATGTACAGGACTCACCTTGGATCAACTGCAGGGTTTAACTTTTGACATATGAAACGTTTCATTCAGAGATTGTCTGACCTGAGCTCTGCACCTCTTCGCCAAACTCAGGAAGAGTTTCTGAATCCTGTGTATCATCATTCAGCACTGTGTTATAACTAGTAGAGTGAAAAATAGGAATTTGGTGTCTAAATGTAGTTTTTTTTCAACTGATTATGAAGAAAGCAGGTTGTTGTAACTGATTTCTGCCTCATGATCTGAAGCTTTAAAATGCTGCATTTATTATATCATTTAGTCTTCCTCGAGTTAATCCTCAACACCAAACATCTTTTATTGGCCTCATTTTAAATCTTTTATATTTTCTCCTGTTTTAATCCCCTTTTATCTTCGAATCACTCTTCTTTTCTGCTTCAGTTCTTTTTCTATGATTTTAGTGTAATTCTGTTTCTCTTTGTGAAGCACTCTAAATTCCACTGTGAAAGAATGATGCTACACAAATAAATTCATGAAATATGCTTTCTATGTTTACTGTGTAAAGCACTTGAAATAATAGCATTGAAATAATGTCAAACTGACTGATGAAATGATTGCTTTTTGAAGCTTGAATTTATAAATATGCTGTACGACTCCAGAAACCGGCCTCATTCCTCTGTGAACCTCAAGATGGTGACAATGCGTCCTGAAACAC